>NC_056522.1:205285509-205296531 GCF_019175285.1 Sceloporus undulatus
ATTATTATTATTATTATTATTATTATTATTATTATTATTATTATTATTATAGTGCTGTAAAGGAAGTACCTTTTTTGTGTTGCTAATGGAATTTAAATTTTATTCCTAGAGCCCACATAGCCAAAGGGGAGGAATGGCCTCTGCCTATATGGATATCCATACCATCTTAACTGAGAACAATGACAACAACATCTTGACATCTAGGCCTGTGACTCTAACATCGTCATAGTTTTATTTTTCCTGTGTGAACTGCCTGATGAAGAAGCCAGTGAAGCTTTGAAGGTTTGCACCATATATTTTGTACATTTTGTTTGAGCTAATAAAGGTATCTCTGTTTTGTGACTCTTGGATTGTGGCTCTTGTGTTTCTGCCCAGCCCTGGGTCACAATATGTGTGGCATCCATGTTGGAATTGCTCCACTCATCACTTCAGAAAAACTGCTTCCTAGACAAAGGATGCAGCCCAGCTCCATGAAAACTAGTGTGACCTCTGGCATAGATTTCAGAGAGTTTTCAAAGGCTTGTGGCCCAAAACAGAGCTTCTCAAAATCTAGTCTCCAAATATTTTGGACTTCCCTGAGCATTGGCCAAGCTGCCTGGAGCTTCTTGACATCCAAAATATCTGTAGAGCCAATTTTATAGGACAACTGGCCTGACTCCTGTCCTCAGAAACATGAGAGTAAATTCCATCAAAACCAGTAGGCTTTACTTCAGGGTAGATATTCCAAGGACAGACACCTTTGGATGATATCTAGATTCTGAGCATGTTTTCTCCAAGCAAGTAAGTTTCACTGAGTTCAGTGAGACCCAGAGAGTAAGCATGTTTATGACAATGACTTTTACAGGGCTTCTCTAAAACTGGAGCACTTTCCTTAAGAGTAGAGAGCGACAATATTTTCAGTCTAGCCCACCTAGGACCAAACTTCCCTGAGAAATGAGAGTGTGGCGGGGGCTCTAGGGTTATGTTTGTGCCTGCTTGCACATAAGTGTCAGTGCAACCTTTAACATAACATATGAGAACTGGTGTAGGGTGTAGAACAGGCATGAACAGTGTAGAATCAGATGTTAACTTGAATCTTATTGTTAGTTCATACTAAAGCAGCCCCACTGAATCAACTAGGGGCCTGAACAGACAGGCCAAAATAAAACTGCTTTGGGTCACTTTGGAGGAACTGTATGCTGTTTAAATGACACTCACATCTTAAGAGGCCAGAAGCTGAGCCAAAGCTGTGCTCCAGTCCTTAGGACATCATTTAAACAGCATAACTCCAAAGTGACCAGAAGCAGCTTTATTTTGGACTGTCTGTACTGGCCCTAAGTAAATCCCATGCTTCAATGGGTCTCCTGTAGTTGGAACTAAGGAACAGGAGCCATTCCCAGAGTATTCACCATCAGCCTCCCATATAGTGGTTTGCTTATAAGAGATGCAGCAAATCTGCTCTGGGTTTTATTGGATGCTTCCAAGGAGATATTCATGGTGTTGAACCTACTTTGGAGAGGCTGCGTCCCATTTGTAAATCGGATCCTGGTACACTTTAGACATGTTTAGTAATAACTGCTATATTAATGTAGTGAAGTACTGCTATCCTATGTGTTAAAAGCTAGCTGATATGAGAGAGAGAGAGAGAGAGAGAGAGAGCTGAGACATTTGATTAATAATTGCTTGACATCTTGCCCTTCAGCAGGTTGGCCTGGATCCAAAAGTTACTTCAGTTGCACCCAAGCAAACTGAACCCAGTTGGGTGATTGTTGCTACTGCTGCTACTGTTTTAGTTTTAACCTGGATGGAGCACAGTGCACATACTAAGGCAGCTTTCCATGAAAGATCTTGTGGGGAACTGCTGGCCAAAACAAAGTGAGAAAACCCTCCCAGGTTACACACACACTTTTAGGATTATGGAATTAGTTACAAGTTTCTTTGGATCGTAATCATAAACTGGAAAATAAATCTCACTAAAAGAAATGGAGCACTGCCAAATAATACCTTCAAGGAGACATTTTAAGACAGCAACACATAAAATAACATTAAGGGTTTACTGAAAGTAATATCAGATAAAGAAAGTAATTTTAAAGTAGTTATTTTAAGGTAGTTAAACTATTTAATCCAACCAGTGGCCCCATTTTTAAATATCTTTTTAATGCAATCCATTTTAGACGGTGTGTTCATGGGCATTATAGACATTTTTAAAAATAGAGATGAGTGCTGATTTACCCCATTTGTCTTTAAAATATAGATTACTTGACCTAGCTCATGTTTATTCAGGAGTAAATTCCACTGGAATTAGTGGGAGCTAAAATACCACCCTGTGCCTTGTTTTCTCAGAAATAAGTCCCACTAAATGCAATCCATTGTAGTCCCTATAGGAAGGACTATGTCCTCAATTCTACTTCTGGGTGCAATCTTTGATATGTTTACTTGGTAGAAAGTTAACCTAGGATGAGAGGAATTTACCTCTGACCAAAGATGAACAGGCCTGAAATATGAAGATCCAATTCTATACAAACCTTTTTGGAAGGAAGTTCATAGAGTTTTGTGCGGTCAAAGTAAACCTCTTTAGGAGTAGGGTTTAAAAATGCAAATTCATTGGATGGTTACTTGGCAATGAGCAGTCTGGAAATCAGTAGGAGGTCATTAGGCTTCTGCATTTTTCTACATATTCATTTAGGATCAGGCTAGAGAAAGCATCCCCTTCCAGAGTAATACTTCGTGTCTATCATTTTGCACTGTGGACTTATACTTAGAGAGGACAAACCAGCCTCTCTGTTTTAGTATTAAGGGGGACGTTGACTCCTAAACATGTTTTTTGGTAGGTACCCACAGCAATCAAAATAAATTCTCCACTTCTATCTCTCCCATTGTGTCAAGAGCATGTGTGTGTAGGCAGAACTTAGACCCAGTTCATTTGTATAAATAGTTCTTTAATCAGAAGGAGCAAAAAAGAAAAACAAAACATTGGCAAACTCTAGAAAACATCTCAGGGCAACAACAGACAAGGTCAGTTAGACAAGGCAGCTTGATCACAAAGGTAATGAGAGTATACAAGGTTGGATCTGTAACAAGAAGGGTATTCCAGCTCCCCCCCCCCATAGCAAGACAATTTCAGCCAAATTCAAAACAAACATCATTATTACCACCACCATCCTTGTGGTCATCTCCCTCCCCATACCAGAGAAGGAAGGTTATAAAGAAAGAAGTGAAGCAAGTGTGAGGGTAGTTTAGTTCATTTTTGGCCAAATGTTTACCTCTCAGATACCACCACAAAAAGAAACCTTTTGATACTTCCATCATTCTCTTCCCAAGGTTGACTCAACATCAATGCAACCAAGTTTTAAGACCCCCCCCCCCCCCAAAAAAACCTGCTCTAAGAAGACCCCTCCCCTTCAACACGACTTTCAGAGTTTGAACCAAACATTTGTCCAGGGGTACATTAACATTACAAAAGGACTTTGGGCCAGTTCTGTTTTCTTCACACATTCTGGGTTCACTTCCTCGACTGGAGAGCAGATGAATTACAACCCTTAGCAGGCCCTTTCAAAAGCATGTTTACTCGGAAGCAAGTGACACTAGGTTCAAGAGGAGGTTATGTCTTCTGAAGTATGTTTGTAGCCTCACAGCCTCTCTCTGACACAGACCAATCTTAAACAGGCATCTTTTCACATTTGTTATTGTTGTTGTGTGTCTTCAAATCATGTCTGACTTATGGAGACCCTAAAGTGAACCTATTCTGGGGTTCCCTTGGCAAGATTGGTTCAGCCTTCCTCTAAGGCTGAGAGAGTGTGACGTGCCCAAGGTCACCTAGTGGGTTTCTATGCCAGAGTGAAGATTTGAACACTGTTAATAGTCCAGCTACACCATGCTGGGACTTTTTCACAAGGGTGTGTTTCCCATTGAAATGCTTTGAAATCCTCAATGTGAGAAATCTGAGAATGCCCTTCAAGATGTAATCTCTATGGATAGTTCCTAGCATTTCCTTCTGGACAATTGCAGGTCAGGATTATTAGAGGATTATTAGAAGGCAGCTCCGTTGAAGCCTCTGGACCACAACTTCCTATGAAGAGTGCTTGGTTAAGATGGCCAAAGCATCACACACAGAGAGAGGTCCATGGGAGATGTTCTTCTCTTTCCCTCTCCTTTGCCTGATCCTCCCCAACCCCTTTCCAGGATATTAAGGATTATAATTCTACCCAAGCTTGCTAGGGAAATGAACTCAGGACTTAACTCCTGAACCTAGACGAAGAGGGACAGGCATTTAATTGACTGAGCTCTCCCAAAAAAAGGTCTCTGTGGGACTTGCCTCTGAGAGGGAAGCCCAGGGCTCCTGGCCAAGGGCTGTTGGCTTTCTGTCCAAAACCATTTGCGCGGCCAAGTGGGACTCAAATGACTGGGGCCTAGGCCTTAAGTAAACAATGGCTGCCTTCATAAAATCATAGAACCAGAGCTTCTGTTGAGACTGGGCTCTGGAAAGGGACGAAAGGGAAATGTAGCCCTTGGGAAACTCCAGGGTTAGAGCTTGTTGCTTTCTTTTAAAAAAAGAAGAAGAAAGAGGCCCGGGTTTTCCTTCTGCTTTTCTTTACTGCTGGGTTAAAAAAGAAAAAAAGGGAGGCAGGGGGACTTCTCCGGGTCCAAAAGGTTAAGGGTTTAGAGGTCATTCCTCCCGGGCTGAAATAGGGGCTAACGGAATAGAAAACGTGTCCCCTGGATGAACCTGTTTCTACCATTTAGCCGAACTTCAGTTAAAGAGAGAGAGAGAGAGAGAAAGAAGCAGCCACCACTAAGCCTTTCAGCCTCTCGACGTGAAGGCGTCAGAAAAAGAAGAGCTCCTCACTCTGTATGAATCCGAGCGCTTTTTGTCATAGAGACAATGACGGCGGATAATGCAGGAATATCCATCTTTTAATATCAGGATGGGCAGATAGTCAGAGAAAGCCTGGCCTCAGTCTGAGAAGAAGGGCTCTCGGTTCCCAAAAAGAGAGAGAGAAAGAGAGAGAACAAAGAAGCGGCCCTGGGACCAGGCTCAAAAGGCCTCGTGGCTTTCGAGGGTCCCGATCCAACAGAGCCCTGGAAGCGAGGTCCCCTTGTTGCCCACAAGCCTGGCTTCCACAGAAGGCAAAAAGGAACTGAAGACCAATGCCATGATGCGGTCCACCAAATGAAATTATATACCAGTGCAAAGGGGAGCCATGTGAGCCAGAAGACCAGATCCGAAATTAAAGCCAACCCCGTTATTCCAAAATTAAAGCCAGTCTAGTTGAGAGTTTTTGGTTGGCCTAATAAAGGCGTAGCCACAAGATAAATTCAGAGATGGGTTTTAGATAGGATGTGGAAGAAAAACAACTCTTCCTTCCTCACTCCACCTTCATCGCCCCCTTTCTCTCTTTTTAATCATGGAAAACATTCCGAACCTGGGCTGCTCAAAGAGGAAACCAATGGAACTGTTTAATGAAAAGACCAAAAGGCCGCCCTAGATCCCATTGTCGGAAGGCAGAGATCTCTAATGTGAGAAATCTGAGAATGCCCTTCAAGATGCAAACCCTAGGCATACTATAAGTCCCACTCAAGATTAGGAAATGAAAGAGGGAGCAATGGGTTTAACAGATGAGCCCAGTCTCCCAGAGTTGCCCTTCCAATTACCATAGATGCGATTTAAGCATAATAGTGTGTTGCTTCTTCGGAGAGGGCACATTTCCTTACTCCAACGTGTAAATGGAAGTAGCTGCCCTTTCGGTCTCTTTCCTGCCATGGTCGCATTAGTTACATTCTTTCCAGCAAAACCAGGTTGCTCTTTAAAATAATCAAATTAAGCCTTAACATATTGGTTCAAAAAACAGGGATGAACGCCCAAGTATCACGACCTGTTTTTCCTTCACTGAGGATTTCCCTTCCCCCCCCCCCTAAAATGATCTTAAATATACCCACATTTTCCCATTTTGGTTTTTAATCAAAAGAAATAACAGACCTCTCCATTTGAAAACAAAAGCAATCCATTTCGTTTTTTGTTTCGTTCAGAAAACACATCACATCATCTAATCGGAGTACAAAATCCTTTCCTCTCGTGTCGCAATATCCCTTGGACTAGTCAACACTTTTGTTGCTTTCTCTCTTTCTTTGTTTACAGACTTCGTTTTTCGAGTTTGCCCACCTCCTTCCCCCTGACTCCAAACACAACAACGCATGAACGAAGGGGAAAGCTTTGAGTCCATTTAATTTCAAAAGGATATCCTGCTTTGCTCCACATCTCTAAATCCTAGAACACACTTTTGCTATGTACAGAAGATTACGAAAAAGGGGGGGAGAGAAGAACACATTTTAAAAAACTTTGTACAAACAAAATCTGAGTCAGCTTCGTTGGACCAGGGCCAGGGAAAGAACATGCTTGCTTTCGTCCTCTTTTGGGTTTCTTTTTTCTTTCTCTTTTTGGTTTCACAGTTCTAACTTTTCCCTTTCTGCCTAAGCAACAAATAAATAAATACACTAATACATTTTTAAAAAAACATTAAAATAACCCGTTTCATTTCCTTTTTAAAAATATTTCTGAAAAGAGTCAGAGGAATGGAGGAGCCTTTCCTTGAAAATGCAGAGTACTTCGTTGCCACATTTACAGCCAAAGAGTTCGTTTTTGGACTGACCCAAAAGGACAAACCCTGAAGGGCATCTTGAATTGGGGAGCAGGGGACCAGATAAAACAGCTAACCCATAAACAAGAAACCCCCACCTACCCCTAACCTTCTCCTTGTAGATTGAAGGCACAACACCCACTCCCCCAGGTATGTCCTTCACAATGGTGTGTTGTTGTGCGTAGTTTCATTTAAAAATATTATCTTTATATAGCTATATAGATATATTTATCACTTTCTCACCACCTGGATGCAGAGTTTGTTTGTTTCACTGACTGATTTGTTCTGCTTTTGAGCATGATTCCTATGAAGTCCATAATAGCATTGGGTTTTCCTCCAGTACCTTAATTCGGGGAGTTGTTAGCTGTTGCTACTGTGAGGGCAGGTTGCTGCAGAGCCAAGGAAGATCTTTGGCGGGGAGGTCTTTCCTTCTTCTCCCTGCCGCCTGTGTCCCTTCATTTCTGTCCCGGGGCCCTTGAGATCCGAACCAAAGCGCCCAAACGGACCCACGCCTACAAAGTTGCCTACAAAGTGGTCAAGTCCGTCTGGTGGTCCTTGGGAACCGTCTGTAAGTGTTGGCCGGGGGCCGGGGCCGAGGCAGAGGACCGGCCCTTGGTGTTGGGGAGCTTGTGGTCCTTCTTCCACTTCATGCGCCTGTTCTGGAACCAGATCTTGATCTGCCGCTCCGAGAGACACAAAGTGTGGGCGATCTCGATCCGGCGGCGCCTGGTCAAGTACCGGTTAAAGTGGAACTCCTTCTCCAGCTCCAGGACTTGCTGCCTGGTGTAGGCGGTTCTGGAGCGCTTGGGCTCTCCTCCGGTGTAATTGGGGTTCACTGAGAGGAAGAAAAAGAAGAAGAAAATCATTATCATCATTACCAGCATCTGCAGCACTTGTATCCCCTGCCTCAACCCAGAAACTTAGCTTCACTTTCTCAAAATGAGCCCCACTTACTTCTACGTTTGTATTAAAATATATTATATTAAATATAGTAAATGCATCTATTGAACCTACGAAAGCTCATGCTGCCAACTTCTTTCTTTCAGCTAGCCTCAAAGGGGCTACAAGATCTTCACTTACTTCTCGGTGGCTGGTGGAAACACCATTACATTTGTTGCTAGTAACAGATGGGCATCGTTTACTCCTTTCTCCCCCCACCCTCCACCCTTCTCCCTTCCCGAGTACTCACTCACTCTCTCTCTCACTCTCAGATATCTAAGAGTGAGCATTTTAAATAATCCTCAGCATCTTCCTGAAAGGGGACCTCCTTCTGCTCCAAGCCACATGGCCCCGAGGCCTATTTCTTCCGCCATGAAGGTTTCTGGCGAGTTTAAGGGGGGCTACCATGATTTTACTTAAGGTTAAGGGAGGCTGCTTCTGTTTTAACCCTACATCGCTACTGGTGGCGGCTGGAAGGGACCTTGGAGGGGTGGGTTGGGAAAGGGAAGAGCTGGATAGCAGGAGAGGATGCTCACCCGAGTTCACGTGGACCTTCTTCATCCAGGGATAGACCACCGCTGGCTGCTTGGTGGCTGCTGTGGCTGTTGTCGCAGCTGCTGCTGCTGCCGCCGCCGGTGACCCGTTGGAGCTCTTGAGGCTTGGCTGCTGGGCGCAGGTCCTGGCAGCTGGCAAGGGAGGCGGTGGGCAGTGCTCAGCTTGCCCGGGGAAGTGACCCGCCGGCGGCCCCGAGTGCGAGTCCTGCCCGTGACCCCTCGGCTGCTCGGCCGAGCCCGGGGCATTGCTGCAGACGTAGGGCTGCTCGTTGTAGTTGGACCGCGAGTAGATGCCCTGGTGATGCTGGAAGGCCGAGCCTGGCGAGGCGCCGTAGTAGTCCGAGCCCTGCTCCGCTAGGTAGCCGCTCTGCAGGTACTCCTCGCAAGGGGGGAATTTGGGGTCCACATACTTGGAGTTCACCATGTAGGAACTCATGGCCATTAATTTCAGGAGGTGGAAAAATACTAATTTTTTTTTCGCCCTCGTGTTGTCTTCTTTTTTTTTTCCCACCCCTTCCACAGAGCCCTCCTACTTGCTGTCAACTGAATAAAGTTGGCCGCCCATGTGACCGGCTCAGCCAATGGGGAGGGGAGGCAGGGAGGGTGAGCACCGGATTTGTGTGTGTACCTCATTATTTCCACAAATTTCTCCAAATAAGAAATCGGGGAAAGGGGGGCACTCGCAGGAGACCATGCCTGCCTACCTCCAGTGCCCATCCCCACCGAAGAGGTAGGGATGGCATAAAACACGACGATGCGGTCCACCCATTGAGGGCCAGCTCATTGCGACAACACCCACAACCCACCCATCTGCCCTTGCAACCCCCAGCCCACCCCCACCCCAGGTAAACCCAAGCCTATTGTCTCCATCGACTTTCCTAACCCCTTATGCCCTTTAGTTTAAACGCTAGCAATCGTTATGAGAACATGGACTGGTGATATTTGGCTAAGGAAAGCCCAAGAGAGGAAGACAGAGGAGGGTAGCAAGCATTAACTATCAGGGCAAGGCGAGGAGAAAGAGGAGGCGACATCAAACAAGAGGGAAGGACGAGCTACAATGGATCTGCCTTTGCCTTTGTTCGGCAGGGGTCAGCCAAAAGTTACCAGGATCTAGCCTGGCAGAATAATAAATAAATAAATAAATAAATAATCAGGCAATGAGTAACTAGGGTCCAATTTACTCCGCAAATGTCAACTCTAATGTTGTGGTGTGTTTAAAAAACAACAGACAACCCAGATAGCAAGAAAGTGTCCGGAGAGTTGTGAAGTTCAACTATTCACAGACAATAAAAAAAAAGACATCCAACTTTCATTAAATCATTTCAATATGCAACTGCCTGCTTTCCCAGAACCTGCAAAATGATGTATTGTTTCCAGTGAGACGTTTATCATAACAAATATGGAGTAAAATCGGGACTTGGGAAGGGATGATGTGCTTTAGCCACCTTTTGATGATGATGACGATTGTAGCAATCTAGAATAATAAAGCCATCTATTCTACCAATTCTATTATTATTATTACTATTACTACTACTACCACCATTACTTTTATTATTATAAGAAGGCATATTAATTGGCCAACTAGCCATTTCCCCCAGGTTTCTTTGTGGTAATTATATGAAGAGGTTTGTGATGGGATGCATTAGGAAACAACAAGACAAGGAACTAGGAAGAATTGACCTCATATACCTGGAAATATAGCATCCAGCATCGCCTGCGTCTTGGGATTTCTTCTACCTTTAAAACTTCTAACCATTTGCAGAAAGGTGAAGTTTTTGCATCGACCATATATTCCCCTAGAATCGAATCTGTGACTATGTAAACACCACACAAATTCGGTTCTACAGGGTATATATAGACAACGTAATAACATTCTGGTTTTTCCTTGTTCGGGATCCCTCTGGCTTTCTTCCGAGGAATCCATACTACTCTCTGTTGGGGTAAAGATCTGGGGTTATGGCTGGGAAGAATGTGATGATTTCACAGGAAAATATCCCTCTCCACCCCGTCACCAGCCCAAAACACACACAGAGAGATACACACAGTCTCTCACACACAAAAGTCGGGTTTGTGATGGCTTACGTGACAAACACTACGGATGTTTTGGCATTTAAATGGGCTCCTGAGGAAATGGAATAGCCCTTAACGTTTGAGATGATAGATGGTTCTTCACAAGAACATGGAGGGATGTCCACTTATTTGTTTTTACATTGTAATAGCAGCAGTAGTAGTAGTAATAGTAAGCATAGGAATGCGATCAAAACCTCATTTCAAACTAAAACCCTCAGTGCAATAGGATTCACTCTCACTGGAGAAACATAGCTATCTTTTTAACATCCCTTTAATTAATTAAAAAAAAACCTTTAATTTGAGATGATAGATGGTTCTTCACAGGAATGTGGAAGGATTTCCAGTTATTTATTTTTACATCATAATAACAGTAGAAGTAGTAGTAGAATATGTGCATTTATTTATTTTTACATAGTAATAATAATAGTAATGAGATCAGAACATCATTTCAAGCCAAAATAAAACCCCTGATGCAAAAGGATTCACTCTCGCTGGAAAAACATAGCTTTCTTTTTAACATTCTGTTGATTAAAAATGAAAACCCCTTTAATTTGAGATGGAAGATGGTTCTTCACAAGAACGTGATTTCCACTCATTTATTTTTACATATTAATAATAGTAGTAGTAGTAGCAGTATAGTAATAAGATCAGATCATCATTTCAAGCCAAAATAAAACCCTCAATGCAAAAGGATTCACTCTCGCTGGAAGAACATCGCTTTCTTTTTAACAGCCCTTTGATTAAAAATGACAACCCCTTTAATTCGAGATAATAGATTGTTCTTCACAAGAATGTGGAGGGCTTTCCACTCATTTATTGGTACATAGTAATAATAGTAGATGTGG
>NC_056522.1:205296541-205326006 GCF_019175285.1 Sceloporus undulatus
TAGTATATGTGCACTTTTTTATTTTCACATAGTAATAATAGTAGAAGTAGTAATAGTATATGTGCACTTTTTTATTTTCACATAGTAATAATAGTAGAAGTAGTAA
The DNA here is from genome assembly GCF_019175285.1 of Sceloporus undulatus. Lineage (NCBI taxonomy): Eukaryota > Metazoa > Chordata > Lepidosauria > Squamata > Phrynosomatidae > Sceloporus > Sceloporus undulatus. The sequence goes on from NC_056522.1 coordinate 205,296,648, forward strand.
TAGTATATATGCACTTTTTATTTTCACTTAGTAATAATAGTAGAAGTAGTTGTAATAAGTATAGCAAAAAAAAAAAATCAAAACCTCATTTCAAGCTAAATTTTTTTAAAAAAAACTCAATGCCAAAGGATTTACTCTCACTGGCGAAATGCAACTTTTTTTAATACCCTCGTCCAAATTTTATTTTTAAAAAAGCACCTTTAATGCCACTACTTTTGACTGCTTTCTCCTTAGAGGAAAGAGACCCTGAGCCTCAGACCCCTCTCTGTTTTTGGGGTATTGGCGTTTATGGTGAAGGGCAGGGCGGGGAGGTCACTCCAAACCATTTACAAACACAGCCCAGAGTTTCATTATTTCTGCGTTGTCGACAGCAACAGACTGGAGTCCAAAAGTTCATGTATTGTGGATGACCCGGTTCCTCGCGGTCTTGTGATCCCTCCCCCTCCTTCCCTGCTCCCTCCCCCGACTCTTCCAACCAGAGAATAGAGAGTTTTATATTTACGGGGAGATTAAGCACCCCTGAGCCATTGGATTCCTAAAAAGAGAGCTGCTCTTTTTCTTTTCCTTGGGGTTAAAGGGGTGGGATTTTATTTCAAGAAAGGTGGCCTTCTTTCATTGGAAAGAGGCGATCAAGTCGATCTCTCCACAAATCTCTCTAGATTCACTCCATCCCTTTTTTTCTTTTCTGAGTTGGCCGAAAAGGCGTTGTCGTTTCTAACTAGGAGGCTGGGTAAGAGTCCCCCTTGCCTTGGCTCCCTTTGGTTAATAAGTCTTCAACCACCAAACCTTAGACGTGCCTAAAAGCAGCCAACCCTACAGAAAAGACAGTGTTGTCGCTTTCTACTCTGTTTCTTTAGGGGGAAGAAATATGGAAAGTGTGGAACAGAAGTCAAGGAAAAGAGCAAGATCAAGAAATAGAGATAGATCTCCCCAGTAGAGAGAGAGAAATATGAAAATGTGTGCTGTTGCTCGAAATACTGGGGAGATCTGTCTCTATTTCTATCTGAGATAGATCTCCCCAATATTTGGAGCAACAGCACAAATTTTCATATTTGTTAGACGCTGTGACCTGCGTTTCACCTTATTGGGCGACTTGTTCAGACAGGTCAAAGCCAAAGGAGTTATTGATGAACAAAAGCGTTAAATATTCACCTCCTGCTCAACTGCCCATACAAAGTCTTTTGATCCATCAGGCCTTTTTGTATTCCAGTTCATAATCAGTATGCTCAAGCTAAGTTTAAGGAAGATTTTTTTACCCCCTTTTAAAAAAAAGAAAGAAAGGAAAGAACAGACTGGGAAATAAAAGAAAGGGAGCCTTGTTCCTTTAAAAAGAATGTTTAAGAGCTGGCTGGAGAAAACTGAAGTCAGAGCAAAAGCTCTCCGTAAACCCAGAAACCTCCCTCCTTTCTCCTTCCGTGCTTTAAAGCAATCAGAATGCTATATACATACGCACACAAACACAATAATTGTAGTTTTATACAGAATGACCCGAAATATCAGGCTTGAATTTTTAAAAGATAGCAGGAAAAAATTCACAAAGAGAAAGAAAAAGGTGGAGGGATGGGGAGAGAAACTGCTGAAAAGAATCGCCTTTACAGGTTGAGTAATTCAAAGAGCGGGTGGTTTTTATCTTCCAAACAAGAATGTAAGGCACTGTATACCAAAAAAACAGTAGGCTAAAATACATTAAAACATATAATTCTTTCATGGAAAACTAAATGCATAGATACATAAATACGTGATGCAAAAAGCACTTATCATCTTCTTTCATTGACTCTTTCCTTCCTTCTCTCCGTTTTGTTAAAATGGAGGCATCTTTCCCTCTCCTTCCTCTCACATTCATTTCTTCCTCTAAAATAAGGTTCAGTGCCCCTATTCCCACTAAATTCAGATGGTAACACCATTCCCCTTTCCTCCTGTGATTTCCATAAAAGTCAACCACTGGGAACACCAAACCGATGAACAATAACATCACTTCGACTTACTCCCCAACAGACTTATTAGGAACATTGTGTTTCAGTTCACAACAACGGTGCCTTATTTCCCAACAAGTTTAGGCTGAAGCAAGGAGCTAGGCGGACATCCTGGGATCGCAGCACCCCATTATTAGAACGTTATTAGTTCGCCCTCAAAATGCTGTGCAGTCGCAGCACAAAATGCAAGGGCAAGTCGCATCTATGGGCGACAGAGAAGCCAATGGTTCTTCTGTCCTTGATAGAGCCGACATTTGCTGGGGGAGACACTGCATGGCCTTCTCCTGTTAAAATGCTAATCCTGCTCATTAGCTGGAAAGGAGAGGCAGAACATGACACCTTGCACCTGTGCAGCTCTGTAATGACCTCCCTAGAAACTGCAGCATCAGCCTTTGCTGCCATCTGCAAGCATACGCATGGAGGAGGAGGAGGAGGAAGAGGGAGGAAGAGTAAAACTGTGGTCCCAAACAGGACAAACAAGCCTCCTAGAAACACCAAGGATGGAAGGCCTCCGTAAATACAAAGTCAGAGTTACTCAAGTTTAGAAACCACTACAGAATATATAAATATAGGCATATAGTTTTGCAAAAAGGAAGAATTCACTTACTGTAGGTGTCCCTCCATTGTCCCGAACCTGTTGCAATTGGAAAAAAGAGAAAGAGAATGAAAATGAAGAAATGCATATATGGTAATATTCTGCTTCCTTTATTGATAATATTAATCAGTGTTGCCTCATGTACCCATTCTGAGAACACAAGTGCTGCATTACATGAGGAAAACATAACACACCTTTTTCGAGTGGGGATTATCCCCTTTACTAGTATTACTATATTATTACTTGACTATTGTCATTATTTAATGGAAGGGATCAGCCGAATTAGTTTTAGCCAAGTGCGTATATATTTTGGAAGGATCTTTTTGACCATCAGTTTTTACTTCACATCTTTTCTTTTTTTAATCTGTCTAAGAGATTCCTTTTTCCGTGGGGAAGATTTCTTTGTATTAATATTAACCTGACATCTCTGTGTCTAAAATTTTTAAAGCTTTTTTTTTGCCCCCTGATTAATTACTTTATACAATTACTCTATTCTCCACCCCCAAATCTCTACCTCTATCGACACAATTTATTAACATTAAATTATAAGACTATTATTATTGTTAATTTGAGCATTATTATTATTAAAACTTGCTTTTTTCTGTCTTCTTGTGCCTTCATTTTCACAAACAAAATGGTCCTACATTCGCACCATGTGGAAGTTTTGTCTTTTCCATGCCACCCACCCCTCTTTTCCAGTTTCCATCTCGAATTGCAGGACCGCTATCATGAAATTTCCTGCAAATTAAATATTCAACCAATTCAAATATACCGGCTCCAAACAGGGTTGATGTCTTCCAAATAGCCCTCCTAACAGCAAGATCGGCATGAAAATCTCCTGATTTGGCTGAGTTAGCTGGGGATTTGTTTTGTTTCTTTGCAAATGGAGCACAAACTATTCCCAAACTATTCCAGCACACATTCAGGCTTCTCTGCATAAAGCCTAACCATTCATAAAGTCTAAACAAGAAGAAGGAGGGGGTTTGGTATTCCTGAAGGAAGGTCAGCAGAGACTTACTGTCGGCTTTCCCGGAGGGAAAGGAGAGAGGCAGGAAAACCCTCGAGAAGAGAAAGTCCTCCGAAAGGCTCTTGGATCCAGGCTCCTCCTGGCTCACACTTTCCCTGTCACTGCTTCCAGGAACCCAAGCATCTGCACTTGTATGCTCTTAAAACTAATTTATGGTGGGAATTATATTTTGGCTTGTCAACTCTGGAGCCATAAAACAAAGTTTATTGGAATCACGTGCTTCGAAAGAGCCACTCAGGACGCATCTCGGCGGAACAATAAATAACCTCCAGCTTTAAACTTTTATTCACTTAAATAAAGAGGGCCTGAAAGAAAGAAAGGAAAAAGGGAGGGGAGAGAAAGAGAAAGACAGAGGGAGAAGGAGAAAAACGCTGAGAGTGGGGGGAAAGGCCCTGTGTCCTCTGAGATTTAAGACGTCCAAAATAACAAGGTTCATGCACAGGAGGCCCCTTGTGTACATATATATGTCTGTGTGTAGCATTTAGGGAAGGCTCTGCAAATAAGTGCAAGCAGAAAGCGGCCAAACTGGCTGCCTTAGTTGCTTTTGAGGAAAAGAAGGGGTGAATTTCGCTGCGAGTGAGTACCGATTCAAAGTTTATTGGGATGAATGAATATGCATGGGGAGGGAAGGAGAGCTGGAGGAGGGGGGAGGAAAGGGAAGGAAAGGAAAGAAGGAGGGACATCTTAAGCAGTACTGAAAAGTCCATCCCGTTTGCAAGAGCCTTCCAAGCAACCATCACCTCCAACCCTTCTCTGCCATGGAGGGCCTGGGCAATTGAGCCTAGAAGGCAGGCATGGGCAGCCCAGTTGGCTCAAAGAAACAATCTCCTCCATGTCAATAGGATTGGATGGTGGTGGTGGTGGTGGTTTTAAAAAACAAAAACCTGTTGTAAACGTTGTGGCTCTATGTGTCCTGTGAAGAATGTATTTCTAGGAAACTGGTTAGGGAATAACTGTTCCAGGACAAACGGGTTTGTCTAGGAGAAATGGGTCCTAGAACAGATCAAACCCAAACTCACCCCGGAGGCCAAGATGATTAAATTAAAGCTGTCCTACTTTGGCCACATCAGGAGAAGGCATGAATCATTGGAAAAGACAATAATAGTAGGAAAGGTGGAGGAAAGTATAAAGAGAGGAAGATATCAGGCCAGATGCTTGGACTAGGATGTGGGAGGATACGGGCTTGGGCCTGCAGGCCCTGAGCAGAGAGGTTGAAAACAGGACGATTTGCAAATGTCTCATCCACAGGGTCACCATGAGTCACATCAACAAAAAAGCAATTGCTGAAAAAAACTCTCTACTCCGCCCTGAAACCTCCATGTTCCAGAGCAGTATACCTCTAACTTAGAGCCAGCCTGGTGTAGTAGTTTATAGTGTTGGACTAGGACTCTGGCAGACCAGAATTCAAATCCTTGTTCAGGAATAGAAACCCACTGGGCGACCTTGGGCAAGCCACAGTCTCTCAGTCTCAGAGGAAGGAAAGAGCAAACCCTCTCCACAAAGACAGAATGGTGGGTGACCAGTACCTAGAGAAACTGTCCCCCAATGCCTCTTCGCCTTTTCTGGGGCTCTCTCCAATGACCAAACTGTTTCAAAGACCATGAGGCTAGAAGACTTGTGAAAGTGGCAAAAGGGCGAGGATGATTCCTTTTCCTGCCCCCCCCCCCCAATTCTCCTCCTCCCAAAAACTTTGATAGTTGAAACTTTAAGGAGGGTTATAAAACAAGAAAAGAAGTCTGGTGTGAAGGAAAGTCAGGAAGGACGGAAAGAATGAGTAGGAGGGAGGGAAGAGCAGTATTACTAAACCAAAGTGATTTGATTTGATTTGATTTATTGTGGCACATAGCCAGCATAGAAACCAAAGTGGGTTTTAAAGAGACTTAATTCTAAAATTCAAGAGTCCTGGGAAAGAATTGCCTTTTCCGTGGGGGAAAAAAGCCCTGAGAATTTGCTTTAATATATATATAACATATGTAGGCATATGTAATATATGTTTGTATCTGTGTATACACACACATACGTACATAGATACAGAGTAGGCCCTCCACATTCACTGAGGTTAAGGGTACAGGGCCTCCATGAAAGTGGGGAAAAACGCAAATTAAAAAACACTACTTTTTTAATCTGAGAGAACACCTCTCTAGGAATCTCTTGGCCCTCCAGCAAAACTCTATGGTCAACATCTGCTAGAATTTAACCACAGAATCATGCTGGAGGACCTACAAATGCCCAGGGAAGTGTTTTCTCTAAGAACCTCTAGGTCCTCCAGCACAAATCTATGGTCAACTTCAAGCAGAATTTCTCTGGAAGGATTCCTAGAGAGAACATATTAATCAAATCAGTAAATAATCAAATCCTCAAAAGTCAAAGTCGCAAAAGTGGAGAGCTGGTTGTAGTGCTAAATGAGCTCCCAGTTGTGAAGATCAATAGGAGGTATTACCGAAATTGGGGTCAATAATATTGCAAAGTAATGTGGGGAGGGGAGGGGGAGAAGAGTAAAGGAAAACGTCTGTAATTTAAAAGCAGAAGGCAGAAATGTTTGAATGGAGAGACGACCCTCCCTCCTGTCATTTGAATCGATCCCATTATTTCCAGGACTTGATTTATGAAAATTGCTCCAGGAGAAGTTGGGGTGAGTAGGTCGCTACAACATTTAAGCTTAGCCTAAGAGGGAGATAGGCAACATGCCTATTTAGGTAAGCAGGGCTTTTGTCAGCATTTGCAGCCCAGGTCAGGACGGGATGCATTATTGCCAGATATGTTTTTGAAAAAAATACAATTAACAGCCACGGATCACTTTTGGTTCACCTAGTGGAGCAATTTAATGTGTTTGGACACAAACGTGACTAAATCGTTACTCCCTTACAACAGACAGGTTACTTAGAGACAAGTGGACTTCCACCGGAGGGGACATATCCAAGGTGACTCACCCCAATGGGTTTCTGTTGCTGAGTGTGGATTTGAACCCACATCTCCCGGAGTCCTGGTCTAACTCTCAAACCACTACACCACGCTGCCATACTTTCAGCAGCCCCATTGAAATCAGTGAGGTGAAAAGTCATAATGACTGTTAGTCCCATTGATTCTTGTGGGTCTTTGTTGTTGTTGTTGTTGCTGCTGCTGGTGGTGGTGGTAATCTAACTTGACTTAAATCTGGGTTCAGAATTCAGGTTTGCAATATTTTTGTCGAAGTTCTTGAGTTTAAAAAGCACCAGGATCTGACTCTAAATCCAGGTTTAACTCTCAAAGGCAGATAAAGTAGGATACGGTCTACTTACTTACCAGGCAGGAACCATTTTCATATTCCATTTTATTCTATGAGAAGCTTTCATGATCATTGCAAAAGTTCAAAAGCTTGAATATTTATCCTAAAGACACCAGATTCCGTAGGACCCTGGAAGCTAAGCAGGATCAGCCCTGGTTAGAAAATGGATGGGCGACCACCATCAAATACCAGGTGCTGTAGGCTATATTTTAGAGGAAGGAATTGACAACAACACCTCTGAGTATTCCCTAAAAAAAATAAACCTATGAAATGTATAAGGTCGCCATAACTCAACAGGGTACTGGGAAGCATGTACATACACACACAGTTTTGTAAGGTCAAATAATGAACAGTTTGGAGTCAAAGAAATGGCCAGATTAGGAAAAATTAGTTCTTATTCCTAAGGAAATGATTCAAGTAAACCATAATTGAAAAACTCAAAAGAGAATATTCCCAAAAGAGAGGAACTAATAATAATAATAATAATAATAATAATAATAATAATAATATATCTGTAGATCATTAATTCTAATCTGGAAGTTGTAGGATCTGGGCAGTGTGTGCATTCAATTTGATTCCGATTTATGGCGGCCCAAAGGGTAATATTTTGGCAATATTTGTTCAAAGGGGGTTTGCCTTCGCCTTCCTCTGAGGCTGTGAGAATATGAATTGTCCAAGGTCACCCAGTGGGTTTCCATAGCAGAGTGAGGATTTGAACCCAGGTCTCCAGGAAACCTAGTCCAACACTCACATCACTGCACTCTCAGTGCTGGTTTACTGTGAGTCGTGCCTTTAATAATACTGTGTATAAAAGCTAGTTTAAGCTCAGTTTATGTAGACTGGTTGGCCTTCAATTGGATGGAACTTTATTTCAGATAAGGTTGTTTAAAGAGGTCGTTTAGTCAAACTATGTTTTTCCAGCCAACAAATTTAACTGCTTCAGTCCAACAACTCTGGATTAATTGATCTGTGGAAGGAATTAATTCTGTCTATCATTCTTGCCTGTCCCCACAGACCTCAGACCCCAAGAATGTCATGTACTAATTGTCCCAAGATAGCCTCCCATCTAGGTTTCCTTATTCATCACTTTTTCACACTTGGCTTACAACTGGCATGAACGAAATCTAAAACAAAGTAAAGATAAAATAGGATGAGATTCCCTGTCCTTCCTGTGGACAGCATTCACACAGTCCATGAAATCAAACTGGTTTGAACTTATTTAAAGTAGACCCAATGAAATAATTCCTAATCTCAGTCGTAGGCATTTCAGTGGGTCTCTTCTAAGTATGAGTCAGTCTTGATTCACCTCCAAGATTGAGATCTGAGGAAATAGACTCAAGCCTACCAAAGCTCATGCTACCAACCAATTTATCTCTTTCAGTTAGTCTCATAGGTGCTACAAGAGCCCTTTGCATAAAGATTTAGACCAGTTTGACTCCTCTTAACTTTAATGAAATGCCTACTAGGTACTAAACTGAAATCTTACACATGAACCTGAGCATCTTATAAACTGTAAGCAGCCAAACAGCTCTGGGAAGCAGCACCTTCCATGGCTCAAAATATATCTAGGTTTCTTTCAAAGTACTTCGACTTGACCTGGGACATTGCTTCCTCCAAGGGTCTTGAACATGGGATTTGATTCGGGAGATATTTCTCAACTTTTTATAACATTTGGGGAGGGAAAACTTTCTGCAAACATATTTCCTCTGTCCTAGTATATTCTGAAGTAGGCAACTTGGTATCATCTAGATGATTTGAGCTACAGCTCCTATCAGCCACTGCCACCATACCTCAATAGACAGAGGAAGATGGGAGTTGTATTTTAAGGAATCTGGAAGATACTGGGTTGGAAAAGTCTATTCTAAAAGTGATGCACACTTGGTGAAGGAGCCCCACTAGAAAACTCTTTGAAAGGTCTTTCTGTTGGTGGTGACATGAAACATTTAAGCCTAGAAGTAGGGAATGTGCAATCTTCCAGATGTTGTTAGACCATAATTCCCATCAGTCCTAGTCCTCTGAACCAATGGTGGGGGAAGATGGGGTTTGTGGTCCAGAAACATCTTGTTCTCAGTCCCTGTTTTAAGTGTGGGCCTGTTTTAATGGAAACTAGAGTGGGTGGATGTTGGCTCTAGCAGGGTGATAAGGGGCAGTATTACCAGTTCGTTGCCCTGGTCTTTTGAGAGTACAAGAGACAGAATGCTCCTCCACAGTCTCTATGTTCCTGTACGTATGCATCTTAATGTCTACACTAGCACCATTCTCCCTGGCATCTGGCTTTGAACTGAGTGTATAGTTAGGTGCATTCTGCAGAGGGACCCTGTAGTAACTTTGTCACCTGGGAAATAAATAAGCAGGCACCAGGTAGTAAGGCCAGGTGCTTGAGAATACAAAATTGGTATGATCCCTCAGCTGTCCTGCACTTGAAACCCTTAGGCATTTGCATAAGTTGGGCATGAGATCTGCTCAGTCCAAGCGTTTCACACCAGGCATATCAAGATACCTTCATTTAGGGTTGGCCAAAGACGTTTTGCTGTAACCCCATCCCTACTCAAAGTGCATAGTTTTCCAAAACAGCCAAATTAGTTTGGAAACAAATCCCACAAACATATATTCCTGGCAATGAAGACACAATAACAAAATGAATAGTTAACTTCTTGTCCTTTTCTGCCAAACACTTTCTCCTAATGTTGGCTCTGGATAATTCCCGGACGACTATAAGGGAAAGCACTTGGTACATGTTCAGAAACACAGGAGGCTTTAATTTTTCTGGTATAAATCCCGAGATTCTGGACTGGTGACTTCTGCTTCAAAGGAAACCTTAAAGGGGCAGAAATGCTTTGGGGACCCAGAGCAGCTGCTAACTGCTTCCCTGCTTTCTAGAGAAGCCAGTAAAAAGCTGATTTTCATCTCTCTTTAAAAAAAATAAATACATTAAAGCATGCTTTCCCTGTTCTGGGCTATCGCTCATTTATAAAGCTGTCACTAAAAATAATACCACAGAGATCAATAACTGAGATTTTCTCACAGGTGCCAACCTAATGTGTTGCTTAGAGCCTCCATTTTCCACCAGGGAGACCCAGGTTCAAATCCCCCTTCACCCATAAGTTTTTCTGCCTCTCCTTGGATCAGTCCCTATTTTTAAGCCTTCCCACCTCTCAGGGTTGTTGTGACAATAAAAAGAGAGCGGGAGGGGAGGGCGACTAATGTCCTCTGCCTTCCTTGGTGATATCAAGGTAGCAGGAAGAAATGTAGTTTAGGAAGAAGAAGAGATCAAGTTCAAAACTTCTCTTTGACCGCCGGGCAGAAACGGATTCGGAGACTTTCTCCCTGCCTTGCTCTCAAGCCCTGCGCTCTGATGCCAAAATGCCAGGGCCAATTACCGGCTTCTTTCCCAAAACCACGAAGGCATAAGAAGCTGGTTCAGTTGCTCTGCACGAACCCCCACCATTCAGGATAGAGGGATCCCGGTGGAAATTGGCAAGAAGGTTTAATGTCCCGAAACCACAAAAGAAGGAAATAAGGCCAATGGACTGTGCGAGGAGGAGATGACGCGGCCTTCCATGAATGCGCAGAGAGAGAGAGAGAGGAAACGAAGGGAGCTCTCAGGTGAAAAATTGGAGCTTTGAAAAATGGTCTCCTTCAAACCGGATTAGCCCCGTGATGCCCCTTAAAAAGGCCCAGGGACCGAGGAGGCACGCGCAGCGCAAAGGGGGGGAACTCCGCTTTCACGCTGCTTCCTTGCAAGAGGAAGGCGAAGATTTTCAAACCTTCTGCATATCCTTAACGGGTTGGACACCTTATGCCCTTCCAAGGGTTGCTGGACTCCTAAACTCCCACCAGCCTCAGCCAATGGTAGCCAATGGTGAGTGGATAATGGGAACTGCAATCCCACGAGGCGACCCATCCCTCTTGGAGACACAGCTTTTGAGTATAATGCCAAGGATATTCAAAACCATGAAGAGAAAAGGTCTTTGCCTTCGGCCAACAAGCTCCATCATCCTGAACAAAGGTCAAAGGACAGGGATGCTGGGCGTTGTAGTTCAAAACAGAGTACAGTCGGCCCTTGGTATCCGCATTTAAGGTTGGGTTCCAGGAATCCCCACGGATACCAAAATCCATGGATGCTCAAGCCCCATTAAATACAACGGCTTATTAAATTGGCGTCCCTTATATAAAATGGCAAGATCAAGGTTTGCTGTTTGGAATATATACTTTTAAAAAATATTTTCAAGCCCTGGGTGCTTGAATCCGTGGATAGAAAAGGCCGACTGTGCTACGATGGACAAAAGATGCATGAGAAAAGAAGCCCAGATTGTTTCCAAAGGCATTGCTTGCTGGGACTCAGGTCCAACAAGCACTTGGACTGGTAATCTGGCTTCCCAAACGGGTCTGTTAGAAAGAATAGGGATAGAAGCAAGAGACCCAGTGAGCCTCTCTTGGCTTTTCTGTCCCACGGAGTTTTGTAGCTTTCCCCCAAAACTGAGCCCTTCAAATGTGTTGAACTGTAATCCCGTCAGCCCCAGATCAACCATGCCATGTTGGCTGGTAATAGTAGGAGTTGTGGCCCAGCAGTCTCAGAGGGCACTAGGGCAGGTGCAGTGTTTTGCATTGGCTTGGATTGGAGCAGCTTCCCTAGCTCTCTCCCTTTTCTCCTTTAGACTATCCCGTCCAGTCTAATCTAATCCTGGGTTGCATTTACACTGCAGAAGTAACGCAGTTTGACACTGCTTTAACTGCCATGGTTTAATGCTATGGAATTATGGGATCTGTAGTATTGTGAGATTTTCAGACTTCTCTCTCAGATAACACAACAAACTACAGTCCCCAGAATCCCATAGCATTGAGCCATGGCAGTTAAAGCGGTGTCAAACAGGATTATTTCTGCAGTGCGGATGCAGACTTTGAATCTGGCACATTGAACACCTTCTCATTCCTCAGAATATGCTCCACATTCCTTTAAACTATTTGGGGCATCTGTCCCAGGACAGCCATTCCTTGGGGGAAAGATCAGGTGAAATAAGTAGGGCTTGTGGTGTGTGTGTGTGTGAGTGGGGGATCCTCAATGGTTTTTGAGATCCACAAACCTCCTCGTCCTGCCTGCTTAGAACTAGTAGCAATAGCAATAGCACTTACATTTTGGTACCTCTTTTACAGTGCTGAGCACTTTCTAAGCGGTTTAAAATGGGTTAGTACAATATGGTCCTCTTAGTACCGAGGAGACCCGGGTGGAATAGGAAGGTGTCGAAAGGACAGTTTCTCTATATTGTGTGCATTGTGTGTATCTTGTGTGTTGTGTGCTAGTGTGGGCTTGCTATTCCTTTTGGGCCCGATACCCTCTCTCTTGGCGGTGGCAGAAGGCATTTGTGTTCATTAATGGTGCATCTACACCAATGGTCCCCAAACTGTGTCCTTTAAGAGATTTTGGACTTCAGCTCCCAGAAGCCTCAGCCAAGTTGGCCAATAATCTGAGATTCCTGGAGCTGAAGTCCAAAATTCCTTAAAGACCACAGTTTGGGGATCACTGATCAACACTGTTGAAATAATGCAGTTTGGCACCACTTTAACTGTCATGGAGCCATCCTACAGAATCCAGGGATTTGTAGTTTTATGAGGCACCAACACTCTTTGGCAGAGAAGGCGAAAGACCTTGTGAAACTACAAATGCCAGGATTCCATAGGATGGAGCTATGGGACTTTAAAATGGTGTCAAACCTCATTGTTTCTACAAAGCAGGTGCACCTTAAGAGAACTCTATGATACAAGCTGGAAACAATAAAAGCAACGTTAACCTATAGCTGAATAAACAGGAAAAAGGGAGAAGGAAGAGATCTAGCAGCATCTTTTAAGACTGATTTATTTTTGGCATTAGTTTTCGTGGATATCAGTTCACTTCTACAGATGCATTTATAGGGCGACGCACTCATTGACAGATTCAGTGCTCCATTCCGTGCACATCTATCTATTCAGTACATTAGTCCAGAGTCATTCTAAAAATGCATCTGAAGAAGTGCAAGAAGCCTCAACCAGTTCGTTTTAAAGTCTCTGCTAGATTCCTTTCCAGCTCCCAGCTTTCCTTTTTCAATTTTTATGCTACAACTTGGAGGCATTAGTCTTTGGGGACTACAATCTCCAGAAACTCCGTGGCGAGTATAGCAACAGACCTTGGTGGCTGGGGGATTCTGGGAGTTATAGTCCTCAAATATCCCCCTCTCTCACGTTCTAAGTACTATATTACTGGATTAGACCAAGGAAGTCCTTCTCAACCTGGTTCAACTACTACAACTAATACAACCAACTCTCACCATGCCCAGTCACCTGAGTTGCATCTACACTGCAGAATGAATGCAGTTTGACATTGCTTTAAATGCCGTGACTCAGTACTATGGAATTCTGGGATTATTTATTTATTTTAGTTTTGTGACATGTTTAGCTTTTTCCCTCAGAGAGCTCTGGTGCCACAGCAAACTACAAATCCCAGGATTCCATAGCAGTGGGCCATGGCATTTAAATCTGTGTCAAGCTGCATTAATTCTGCAGTGTGCCATCAGCCCTGGTTTGCCCTTTCTCCCCCTAAATGTAGCTAGAAATCAAGGTGGAGTGGGTGGTGGGATGAGGTCCTTAAGGCAAGTGCTCTGGTTTAGAAGAAGAGGAGAAAGCAGCAACAGATGGAGGCTGAAAAGGCTGATCAGGTGGACAACCACCTATATGTCCCCTTTGGGTTTTCTCCAACCAAAGGAAGAGAAAGACAAGGATGGCTGCAGGTGGTGTGTGTGTTAAACGGAAGGTCAAGCAAAGACAAGTACTTGTGTCATGACTATGGAAGGTGAACCCTGAAGCAGTCCAGAGGGGGGAGGACTGGGGAAGCAGAGGGACATAGTAAGTCAAGTAAGGCCTTCTGCATTTAACACCTGGTTTTGGAGAGGAGGATGGGGAGGTCAAAACAGCAAGCCAATGGATAGAAGGTGATGTGGAAATAGACATTTTTGAGGAGGATTGGTTGCTGTTTGGTGGGTGAGGGGACAGAGATCAAAGAGAAAGCAAAGGTAGCTGGAGCAGAACGACATCAAAAGCCAGACATATTATGGTCCTCCAAAGGCGACCTACTCCTTTGCTCCCGACTTATACAAAAGGCTGTCTATCTCTATACAGCCCCATAAATGAGATGCACTTGAGAGTGGAGGAAGGTGGCTGAGGGTAATTTTAAATAGCACCCCCAAGTCTGCAAGAGACCCGGGGAGTGGAGTATTATTACCGGACATTTTTTGTTTAAATAGGCAGCAGTTAACATGCCTTTTCTCTGATCTCCCTTGGCCTGAGTGCTTTAGACGGGTAGGAACACAGATAGGCAGATGTGCCAAGGCCATTCAGAAGAAAGGGGTGGATTATGACCTTCCCCAAAATGCCAACCCTAGGAACAATAACACGCTGGTCCCACTGAATTCAATGGGAGCTGCACACAGGGAATCAAACTCTGTGTCTGATTGTACCTTCAAGTGGCCTGTCAATTTAAGGTGACCCCCATGAATCTCATAGGATTTTCTTAGGCAGGGTATACTCAGAGGTGGTTTTGCCAGTTCCTTCCACTGAAATATAGCCTACAGCAGACCTTGGAACCTGGTTTTATGGGTATGTTTCCTGCAGTAAGTGTTATTAAATTCATACTCAGTCCTGTGCCCATCCTATTCAAACCCACTCAGAAATTAGTCCTGCAAAATTCAATAGGACTTATCTCCAAGTCAGTCTGTATAGCACTGCAGCCTCAATAATAGTACCTATTTAAAAATCCTAAGAAAGGTAGAAGCGATTGAGTTCAGTCATTTTGCTTTGACTTCACCCAAAGGAACCTGGGAGCTGTAGTTCTCTGGGGATTCTGAAAAGTGAGTCCTAGTCTCTCAGATAACTACAACTCCAAGGATTCTCCAGGTTGTAAGATGGTAGTTTAAGCATGAGACTTCCAAAGAAAAACACCATCGCTACAGAATTCATTGGATCTCTAGTGACCCTTACTCTGTTATGGGACATGGGGAGAAGGAGAAGAGGGTGGTCGAGAAACTTGGGATTGTGGTGTCCATTTCTTCCTTGGGTCAGTGAGGGGGGGGGGCTTTTAGAGTGGACTCTGGGGGTCTAAAACAGGGGCTAGATGAGTGAAGAAGCCACTGCCTTTGCTCTCTGGTGGAGGACATGTCTTAAGCCCCGAATTGTTGTGAGGCTTGTCCTACAGCGCCTTCTCCTGGACAAATTGGCTCTTCACACCAGGAACAGAGGGAAGGGGGAGTGGAGAAGGGGAGAGAGACATCTTTGTGACAGAAATCCAGATCAGATCACTAGACTAAAAGAAAATGAAGAAGCAATTTCTGGAGGCAGTGGTGGGAAGGAGGATGAAACCCCGTGGCTCCTGAAGAATAATTAGGAGGGAGCAGGAACCGCATTCAGATCTAAAATCTTGAATCCCAGACAAATCTATTTCGATTTCAGGTGTCCAAAGGTACATTTGGTTCCCCCGCCTAAAAAAAAAGAGGGGGTCTCTCAAGCCGAACCTAGTCTTGAGAGTGTGGCTGCAGGACAGAAGCTTTAAAGGTTTTTTTCCCATATTGGATTTTTTAAGGAAAGGAAGAAGAATTAGCTATAATGCCTTCACATAATATTTCAATAATTGCGGGAATCCCCGTTTAATTCGGCGCCGCACTATATTTATTTAACATCTGCTTGCTTTTTTCTTCCTTTCAATAGTGCTGGCCAACAAACAGGCTTTTTGGCAGGAAAAGCATTGTTGAGTTGTTTTGTTCGCCGATGCAGGAATGCCTCCTTGGCTGAGCTGCTGAGGAAAAGCAGCGGCAATTGTTCAAGGGAGAGGTATGCGCGGTGCCAAAGGTAGACAGATCTTCTGGGGTTTTGCATTCAGTGGCAGCAGCCACGTCTTTCGATACAGGAAGGCAGAGAGAGGGACACAATCAGAGGAATAGGCACTTGTGCTTCCTGTTGGCCCATTCACACGTGTGCCTGTGCAGAAAGGTTGTTTTTCCCCCCAGTTTGTTCGGTCATTCTCTCTCTCTCTCTCTCTCTCTCTCTCTCTCTCTCTCTCTGTGTGTGTGTGTGTGTGTGTGTGTGTGTGTGTGTGTGTGTATATATATGAATAAGAGAATGACTGGCAAACAGGAAACAGCATATGCTGGCACCGGTTCAAAGGCAAAAGGGCTTCCAGTTCCATTCAGGATGCGACATTTTCCTCTGACATTCAGACTGAGCCTCTGTCGGTCTCTCCGGTAGTTTAAACCCCTGAAACATCATGTTTTCCCTTCTACTTAATGTGAGACCCAGCCTGTTGTAACGATTTGGACTACGGTCCGAAACCCACTGCAGAAACAATTCGGTTTCAGACCGCTTTAACTGCCCTGGTTCAGTGCTAAGGAATCCTGGGACTTGTAGTTTATTGTGGCACAGAGCAATCTGGCAGAGAAGGCTAAATGTCTCACAAAACTGCAGTTCCCAGAATTCCCTGGCATGGAGCCAGGGCAGTTATAGTGGTCTCAAACTGGATTATTTCTGCAGTGTGTTTTGGACTCCAGGACTCTGATCCACCGGGGTTCAAATCCTCATTCAGGCATGGAAACCGACTGGGTGACCTTGGGCAAGTCACACTCCCTCAGGTTTAGAGGGCTAAATCTTGCCCAGTAAAACCTAGGATAGGGTCACCATAAGTCGGAGTCACATAAAAAGAATAATAGGAGGAAGGCAGACCTGCTGTCTGGCCCATTTCAGAATGAGACTGAAACAAAGAAATAGATTCCTTTAAACAATCATAAAAACCTCCACCTGACTGAGAACCAAACAACCAACAGCAGACAACAAAGACACCAATATTTCACAGACAGGAAGCAGACTTTTATGGCCCCTACCTCCACCACCACCATCTCCTCCTTCTCTGTAATGGCCAAAATCCAGCGCCATTCGCCTTGACAGCCACAGGAGTTAAAACCAGGCCAGACTCCATGCTGGATTTCGGCCAAGGGCTCCCAGTGTGCCAAACCCACTTGCATGGTGGAAAGACCCAACGATTTCAGGGGCATCAACCACCACGCAAGAGGCTTCAGGAGGTTATCTTTCTGTACCTCCATCATATTCACATTATGAGGCTACTCTGAGATGAATCCGATTTTTAAAGGGGGAAAAAACCCCAAATCCAGATTATTTACTACTTGTACAATCTCAACCTTGGGAAGGGTTCATTTCAAAAGGAAGAGTTTTCAAAAGGGTAGGAGCCCTGATGCAGCCAAAGAACAAAGCGCTTTGTGGCACCTTTAAGGCTCACAGATTTATTACAGGCAGAGCTCTGGCGGATTACAACCCATTCGGTCAAATGGAATATAACCTCAGAGATTCAAAGGAAGTGGAGTGTTTCTCTTCCCAACCCCCAGTGAGGATTTTTGTCCACTATTTTGGCCGATTTATTGACTATCCAAGAAGCCAAGACAACCCTGCTACCCAGCCTTGATTGTTTTTTTAATGCATAAACAAACGGAGGGAGGTGGGATAATGATCAGGTTCCTTGAAGAAAGTAAAGCTCAGGCTTCCTTCAAAGAGCACTTAAACAATGGCTGAACCCACACTGCAGGAATAATCCGGTTTGACACCACTTTAACTGCCACAGCTCAGTGCTATGGTAATTTAATAATAGAATTCCATAGCATTGAGGCATGGCAGTTAAAGTGGTGTCAAACCGAATTATTCCTGCAGTGTGGGTGCAGCCAAAGTCTTCGGTATCTTCTTCCTAAAGGACAAAAGATCTCATTTCCATCTTTTGGGGCAACCTTCTCAGTCCCATTCCCCTTCCCCCCCAAGACAGAAACTCTCTGGACCCCCAAAGATTAAAAAAAACCATTCTACCCCTCATCTATGGGAGATCTGCAGGGAAAGGTGGGATATAAATAAAAAATATTATTATTATTGCTATTATTATTATTATTAGGGGCGCCTCCTAAAATTGCCTCTGCCCTTTCTTATCTGGAGGATTCTCACCCACCACAAAATCAGATCCACCCCAGTGAACAGTTCCTGGAGGACAGTTTCTTCTGAGGAAGAGAAGACCAGTTTTCCTGTGTTCCAGAAGCTGCTCAGTGGAAAGGAGATCATTTTAATTCGTCCTAATCTGTTACCTAGGGGTTCCTTTTATTTTTCTCTGTCTCAGGGTCTCTATCTCACACGTTTATGGCGGCTCCCCCCCCCCCCTCCTCCTCCTCCTCCCCTCCACTTCCTGTTTTTTAGCTCCAACTCTCGCAGTCGCAGCATTCAGTGCCGCAATGCAGTGGAGCTGTAAATACCTTTAACAGCTGCCTGCCAAGCAGGGAGTGAAATACTGTCTTTGTTCCGATCCTCTCTCCCACCCCCAGCTTCAGAACCATATAAAGCAGTCCAGGAGAAGTGTATTCCTCTGGAAAACACAAACACGCACACACCACAGTTAAATCATTAACACGGTTAAATCATTAACAACATGGAGATAGAGATAGATAGATAGATAGATAGATAGATAGATAGATAGATAGATAGATAGAGGTGTATCTGAACTTTGAGGAACAGAAACACACACTATTTTGGGTATGATGTCTCTAACTAAAAAGGAGACGCAGATGTTTCTCTCCCCTGCCCCGTCCATAAACCCTTGCCCATATATATATATATATATATATATATATAATATATATAATATATATAATTTCTGAAGGCTTAATAAACTACCCATGGTGGCCACTGGTTATACTTTCCTTGGGTGAGGATAAACAAGAGGCTACTCTCTGAGGTCTCCAGTTAAGGCATCAGTTTAATGACCCTTCTCTCCAAAAATATAGAATGAATTAGCCAGATTTCCCAAACATAACTCTCGAAACAAATCCATTGATTTCAATGGCTCTTGGAAGTTCTCACTAAGCCCAACTGTGCTTTGTTCTTAGTAAAGATATGCCCTAAAGGCACCAGATTCCCTTTGATCTTGGAAGCTAAGCAGGGTAGACTCTGGTTAGTATTTGGATGTAAGGCTGTCAATGAATACTAGGTGTTGTAGACTATATTTCAGAGGAAGGAAGTGCAAGATCACCTCTGAGTATTAATTCCTTGCCTAAGAAAACCCCATGAAATCAATGGAGTCACCAAGTGACTTGAAGGTACTTTGTTGTTGTTGTTGTTATGTGCCTCCAAGTCATCTTTTTTTTACATATGGCAACCCTAAGGTAAACCCATATACATGCAAAAGGTAAAGAGACCTAGCAATATGTGTACACCTACCTGTCGTCTGATGAGGAAAAATA
Source organism: Sceloporus undulatus (assembly GCF_019175285.1). NCBI lineage: Eukaryota > Metazoa > Chordata > Lepidosauria > Squamata > Phrynosomatidae > Sceloporus > Sceloporus undulatus. The sequence goes on from NC_056522.1 coordinate 205,315,810, forward strand.
CTGTCTAGAAGTATGTGGTATTTTAGTCCAATTAATGAAACGTATTTACAATAAGAACTCTGAAGAGGGGGTTCAACAGCAGGGTCCTCTAACCAATCATACTGGAAAATGTGAATATATTCTGTTTCATTGCCTTGTATTAAAATTGGGGAGTTGCTGTTGTTGTCTCTTAAACCTGGCCAAGTCCTTTGTGTTAACTAGATTATGGAGTGGGGTGGATGGGCAGTTGTATTAATCCTACTATGAAACAGGTGTAAAAACCCAACCACAAATGAGAGAAAAGGGGAAACTGAAATGAGACTACCTACCATCTGTGATGCCTCTCCAACTATAATAAATGCAGTGTTGTGTCTGTGGGGGAGGGAAGACGCATTACACCAGAGGCAAAAGTGGGCAGCCTTATTTAGGGATATTTTTTTTTTTGCTTGGCTTGCATGCCTCTTTCTGCTGTGGACCAAGACCATTAAACTACAGTATAGTGTTTATTGCAAACTAGGAAAACCTTCCTGCCTTGTAGTGGCGTTTTGTTCCCACTTTAGACTGTCTGCTAATAAGTCAAAAACATGCATTCTGCAGAGATGGCTGACAAATAAGAAAAGCCGAGTTCACAAGGTAAGAGGGAGATTTCCAGCAATTCAGAACAAAACGGATCTTTTCAACATAAGTACTGTTAAATTAAGAAGAGGAGGGTTTGTTGTTGTCCCCCCGTAAATTATCTTCCCATTCCATAATATCTGTCATTCTTACACACAGAGAGAGGTGAATAAGGCCCCAAAGCAAAACCTGGTGTAAAAGAAACGTAAACAGTTTTACCTGTCACATTAAGGAATACTGCTTTCAGTGAGATAATCAAACGGCAAATCTCCTCTCGGAAACAATTTACTGTTTTTGAAAGACGTGTCTAGGCAGCACCAAACGCTTTTAAAAGAAGGCAATCATACTGGGTCCTATCTTAAACTACAAGCAATAAAAAAGCTCTAAATTCAAATGACGGCGCTATAAAAATTTACTAGGGGAAAATAACTCATCGCCTGCAACCTTCTGCATACTTAACAGTAATTCCAACAGAAATAATTTATCTTCTGCCCCAAACATATGGTTAATATTGCAATGAAAGGGAGAGTTTAAGCGGGCCAATCCAACCAAAGCGAATCCCCATCGAATGAATGGGATTTGTTAAATCAACAAACGCATTGCTTCGAGGTGGGAGTAGCAATGGGATTTAGCCTTCCCTATGTTCATTTATCCCTCTTTCTCCCACATTAATGTTGTTAAAACACAGTAGATCTTCCGATCAGCCCCCACAGACCGAGGAGCAAAGACAAGTCTATAGAAAACCGATATAGACTTCTCTTTCTTTCTCTCTTTAATGGCACAGAAATATATTGACATGACAACATCCTTTTCTCTCGCCAGACTAAAGCAAAACAAAACAAAAAAGACAGTCCACAAAGCATTTATTCCAGAAGTTATCTGTATTACTGCCACAGAAAAGCCCCCTTTCCTCTGCGGCCATCTTGGACTCGTTTTCAAAGGCAATATACAGTATAGTCTCTTCACATCACACAATATTTTCATTCTCCTGCCAAACAGCTGAGAACTGTAGAAAAGGACTTAGGAAGGGACCACACCAGACAACCCCTGAAACATTACACAACAGGGGAAAGAATTGCATACACAAATACACACAGAGAGAGCCACCCAAACACGCAACGTGCACCGCCAACCCGCAAAGCAGAGCTTAAAAATAAAAGACACCTTCATTTCCATTATAGCAAACCTTTGGCCTCGTTTTCTGCCTCGCCAGGGAAACCCAAGGCCCACTCGTGTTCTCGTCCACAAAGCTGGGTGCCTTCTGAGCGGATCCCTTTGCATTGTTGCTCGTGAGGGTGCCGAAAAATCATAAATGGATTTTAAAAACCCGAGTAGGGGAGGAAAGAGGCGAGGAAGGAGGAGAGCCTGGCTTGGTTGGCTCTTAATGACCCGGAAGAGGGAGGAAAGGCCACCTGTTGCTATTCAGAGGCATGCAGAGGGGATTTCGGATCAAAAATCACTGTGGAGGGGATCAGGATGAGACCCCCCCCCCGCCGCCGCCTCAAGGCACCCAGGAGCTTTGTTGGGGAGAGATTTGAACTCCTCGTTCCCTCCTTTCAAAGATTTCCTTTTCTTAGTGACCCTTCCATTAGGATGCTGTGGCTTTCCCCACACCTCCTCCTGGCCGCCCCCTCATACTCTCCCAAAACCCTTTCCTTTTAAACTGCCCCCCTCCCCGCCCTTTCCTCCGCATTGGAGTCAAGCAGGTGGCAGAGGGGCCACAGAGGTCTTCCCCGCAAAGTAGGACGAGACACCTCCATTTTGCGGTGCCTTGTGCTCCTTTGCGTCGAAGACATCTCTGGTCACTCTGCTACGACGGCTCCCCCTGCCACCTCTTTGACTTGGGAAATGAAGGAGATATGGAAAACCCTCGCAGAAATGTAAATTCAAGGCTGTATAGTCGTCCTCAAAATGGAGGACGTTTGGGAAATTCCTCTTGGACAGAAAGGATGGAATGTAGGACATGTCCTGGAGAGGGAGGACCCTGCCTGGCCACCCTGCTTCGCAGCCAGCCTGGACAAAAACACAAGGCGTGACCTCCCCCGCTTCCTCTCCTCACTCGCTTTTATGGCTCTCTTTTCGATCGGGTCGCCTAAGAGCCAAAGGAAACCCCCCCCGCGGCCAAGAGGACGAGTCAGAAACCATAAATCCCTTTTAAATTATTATTATTACTAGTAGCAGTAGGAGTAGTATTTGTAAAAAGCCACCAAGAATGGCACGAAAGCCTTACCCATTTGGCTGCAAGCTTGGCAGGGCGAAGACCCGAGGCGCGCCTCCGTAATCCATGACTGCCTTTGGGTAGCAATCCGAGATCCGGGGGAAAATGGGGAGGAAGGAAACAAAACAAAAAGGAGGAGGGGGGCGAGGGGAAAAGAGACAGGTAGGGCTGGAAGGGAAGAGACCTGGCTGGATAAACAAGCCGCCCGGATGGCAAAGTGGCGGAAGCTCAGCCTCCGTGGGCCCCAGCTCCCCGCCCACCCTCCTCTCCCCCCTTCCCTTCCCTCCTCTGCCCCTCTCTCTGCTACGACTTGGGGGGGGTGGAAGGAGGAGTGGAAGGTGCGTTGTTTCAAAGAGCCTCGGACCCAACTGGGTCGGAACCGGAGCCTGAGGGAGACTGGGTTGCTAGATCTCACCGCAGACAAAGGTCCTGGGAGGCATTTGCAACCCAGAAACCCACCGCCACCAATGGAAGGAGGCATGGGCACCGCTGGGGGGGGGGGGGGGGGGGGGGGGGGAGAAATTCGCCAGGGAAACCAGGGAAGAGAACAGAGGAAAGGGAAAGAAAGGGGGGAGGATGGAGGAAAGGGCCCCTGCAAAAGCCCTGGGCCGCACATGACCAGCCGCAGCCAATGGCGGACCCAAACAGGTCGTAAAAGGTCTATTACCGCGTTGTAAATTTTCTTCAAACAAAAAGGAATTTACTGCAATTCCTTGCGGTTCCCCCCTCCCTCCCTCCCTCCGCCTTCCCTTTCTTTTCGAAAAAGAGAAATGCAAATGCAATGTCTCTCTCCCTTCTCCTGGTTTGTTTTCTTTCCGCCTTTTCTCCCTCCTTCATTATTCCACCTTCCCACCTCCTTTTCTTTCCCTTGACTGAGGTAGGGGCTGAGTTGGGCTGCATTCCGCCATAAAAAAATTATATACACACACACAAATATTAAAAGTGTAGAGTAGTGTTTTTACTATAGTCCTGTTTAACAAGTCCTGTTAATAAGACCCTACCACCACAGGGCCTTCGCGAGGGATTATACCATCATCACTGAAAAATGTTGAGAACGGTGCATTCCAAGGGCCACCTTCATGCAGCTCACTTTCATTTTAGCAACTGAAAGGGAGCTCAAAGGTTTTGCTCACCATATATATTGTTTGTTAACCACCTTCCCCCCTCCTCATTAACACACACACACACAACACACACACAGAAGACAGACAAGACAGATAGAAATTAGCTGCAGCCTTCTGGACAAACTTGGAGAAATGCTATTGGTTGCTTTTTAATAATCTGTGTAAATGTTTATTGCAATGTGTGTCTGGCCAGTATTCCTTTCAGTGTGTGTGTGCAGGTATACACACCGCACACATCCAAGCGGGGAGAGGCGGCATTCCTCCTAGGCCACAAGCTCGTACTGCATTTTCTCTGTGTGGTGTGTGTGTGTGTGTGGTTGTTTCCTCCCTCAGACCCCCCAATACCCCCCATTCTCTTCTCGCTGTGCTGCTTTTATTCCCCAATGGGTACCTATACAGGTCACAGCTCAAAAGGGAGAATCTGTTATTCAGAGAGACCGCTTCAGAGATCCCCAACAGTTTGCATCCCCCCCGTCCCCCTTCCGGCTTGCTTGCCCCAGATCGGGGAGGGGGGCAGAGAGGAGGAGAGAGAGAGAGAGAGAGAGAGAGAGGAGAGAGAGAGAGAGAGAGAGAGAGAGGAGATGGGGAAGAGTTTCCATGAAAAGAAAGTCGGCGGAATTCAACTCAATGGCTCCACTTACCTGAGTACTGTAGCAGCTGGGAAGTTTGATTCTAGCCCCATTTTGGGGTGGGGGTGTTGTTGAATCGTCCCTTGGGTGTAGGATGGAAACACACCCGGATTGCGCGCGCACGCAACACACACACACTTACAGGATGGGTCTATCTTCCTCTTGCATTGCAGGACGTTTTGGAGCCTGGCAGAAGCAACAACCAACCTTTTGGCTGGGCTGGGAGGCCAGCCACGGACCTGGCCTGAAATCCCCTCTTCCAAAGAAACCCCGCCGAACCGAACTGGTCCGCGATTACGAAATGGGTGGTTGGTCTGGGGACCCGAAGGGGGTGGAAACAGAATCGCTTTGACAGGTTTAATCGGACTTTCGTTTTCTTTGACTTGGGGCCTGGAGGTCGCAGGCGGCCCCAATTCGCGGCCATTGTGTTTCGAGCAGCTCTGCCCCTGAAAACGATTCGAGGTTCTTCTCTTCTTGCCCAAAGCTTACAAACCTAAAATCACATACAGTAGGCCTTTGATATCCGCTGGATACCCTTCAGGGATACTAAATCCACAGATGCTACAGTCCCATAAAATGCAATGACATTATAGAATGGTGTCCCTTATATGAAATGGCAAAACCAAGGCTTGCTTTTTGGATTATTATTTTTTTTAAAAAAAACATTTTTCAGGTGGTGAATGCTTTGAGGGGAGAGCCGACTGCATTACTAAATCAAGTCCCCAGACCTATAACTCTGGAAGCTCCTAGCCCCATAGAGTTGTTGCCCTGTCTGGACATTGTACAATAGGGAGGCTGGACCACTGCGATTGAAACCACTGACATGTATTGGGGGCTCCTAAGCGCGGCTGTCCTTCCTTCCAAGGGAAAACATGAGGTTGGCAGTAGCCATCATTCTACAATGTGTATGTTAGGCACCGGAGTATTTATGTATCTATGGAGATAAACCATCCGACCGAGAAATTCATTCTTAGACCCGGGAAAAAAAGAAGAGCAAACCCAACATCACTCTCCAGTGCAATACTCCTCGCTCTGCCCTAGAGCTGCCGGTCGGGAAGAGAACGGCACTGACTATTTTTGTACCTGTTTTGGGGTTGTTGTGTTAACTAAACGGTACATTTCAGACAGTGTTTCTCCTGGTAATTGGATAGGTTCGATCTGCTAGAGATTTGGTGCTAAGTCAGTAATATGGTGTGGAATTGGTTTCAACGTTTGACAATCTTCGTTGCTTTAAGGACGTTTAGACCGGGAATAAACCCGGGAAGAAGACAGTCGCTCCCTTTCCAATATGTCGCTGGCTTACAGATAAAAACACCGACAGATTCCTAGGGAGGCGTAAACGTTGCATGGCTTCTCCCCACTTTTGTTTTAAGTTGGATGGCTTTCCCTCAATTTTTCTTTTTCTTTTTCATTTAAAATTGGACGGCTTTCCTCCCACTTTTTTTTTTCTTTCTTTTCTTTTAAAGTTGGATGGCTTTCATTAGATGGACACACAGGTCGAAGCCAGATTTGTGGATGACTGCATTGATAAAAACACTGCAAAGCACACTGAATGTTTGCGGAGAAGAATGTGTAGCAAAAATACAGGATTCCCTCCCCAAATTCAAAGCTCAATCTTCAGAAGCATTAATCAGTTTGGTAATTAATACTGGATGAATACAGGTAAGCTTTCTTTTTTCCCTAGGTAGAAGGCTGGTCTCTTTTGAACACTCAAATGGCCTCTCCTTCAAAGGAGTTTTTTTTCCTGATGCCTTCTGCGGCAACATCCTATCCGCAGTTACCTGGGTCAGTCCCGACAAACTCAGCGAGACTTTGCTTTGAGGAACGCGATACCTAGGCTTGCCTTTCCTCCCAAAGATGTTTACCAATAACTGGCAGAGATAGTTGGGTTTGCGTTGGGGGGAGGGCTGGATGCCTCCCACCCCTGAAGAAGGCTGCGGAAAAGGGGGTCTCTCCTCCCCACTCCGCAGAAAGGAGTTGCAGTCTGACCCACTGCGACGGCTTTATGCAAATTCATGCGCCAAAATGTTTGCTTCCCAGGTTTTGCCGCAGTTTCTCTACGTGGCCGAGTTTCCCAGCCCACTCCGGAGCCGTTTCGGGGGGCGTTTGGGGGGGGGGAGGAAAGGAGGGACTCCTTCGGAAGCCGAGTAGCGCCTCCGACATCCTTAGGGGTAGAAGAACCTCCAGGAAAACTATTCCACGGCTAAACTAACTGCGGGATTGTGTGCTTTGAAGTCCTTTCCGACTTAAGGCGACCCTAAGGCTTAAGACCGCAGAGGCCACCCAATGGGTTTCAATGGCTGAGCCGTTGTCCTAGTCCGATGCCCAAACCACCACAGCGGCTCTAGTGGAATTGACCAGAGCTAAACGAAAGCCAGCCTGGTGTAGTGGTTTGGTGTTGGTTGCTACACTGGAGATCAGGGCTTGAACATAAAAACCTACTAATTCTGCTGATTTTGCTCCTTTTTCAAAGAGGAGGACAGTCAGTGGGCTTCAAGGTTTTGGATAGGGGCAGGACCCACACTACTGCTCCAGAATAAACAAAACGCACAACAATGGCCCTGATTCGGCCAGGATTGAGCACTTGGCTGAGGTGCATTGGGGTTCAAGGGGCGTATTTGGCCCAGGCTCAGTGGACATAGCAACACAGCATGGTTTGCAAAGAGGGGAAAATGCATCCAGTGAAGCACCAGGTGTGAAAAATGAGCAGGGAGAGGAGGGTATGGAGGAGAGAAGGAAGGAATGCTTCCAATTTGAGAAGGAAACACAAGAGAAAGAGCTGCCTGGCTAGAGGTTCAATTCTTTGGGTAAACCAGGGCTCCTCAGAGTGACCAGACCCCTCCTTTTCCCGGGTCTGTCCTACATTTCAACCTTCCTTCCAGGAGGAATTCCAAAATGTCCTTCCGTTTGCGAGGACATTTATATGAGTGTTTTTGCTTTATAGTTTTCTTTGAAGGCCCAACATTTGCTGTGCCTTGTCCTTCTTTACGTGGGACATCTGTCCCTGGGGGTCCTATCCCTTGAAGCAAAGAAAATGGGGAATGATGGGCCTTAGGCTTCCGAAGGGTTTGTAGGTCGTCCGAGATGCAATTTTTGGCTCTGCTGCCTTTGCCTTCGATTGCAATTAAGGCCGTTTCCAAAGCAGTCCCCCTCGAGCGCGCCTTTCAAGACCCTCTCCCTCCAGGAAAAGCAAAGCCGAGGCTTCCGGCCGGAGGAGGAGGCTAGGACTTTCCTTCTTTTCTTGACCTGCAGGGTTTAGCCCAGAGCAGCCCCATGTGACCAAAGTGTCCTCCTCACGCCAGGAGGCAAGGAACCGCAAAATGGAGGCCCTTCGAGAAAAAATGGGGCATGACCAAATAAATGCTTAAAAAACACTCATATAAATATAGTTTTCCTTTTGTTGTTGTGTGCCCCTAAGTCTTTCTCGACTTACACGATGACCCTCAGGGGAGCCTATCATGGGGCTTCTTGGTCAGATTTTGTCCGAGGAGTTTGCTATGACCTTCCTCTGAGGTGAGAGAGTGTGACTTGCCAAAGTACCCAGTGGGTTGCGTGGCCAAGCATGGAATCGAACCTGGTCTCCAGGGTCTTATTCCAACACTACACCCACTATGCACGCTGGTCCTCATGCTCAAAATGGAAACATTTTGGAATTCCTCCTGATAGAAAATTGGAAGGTAGGAAATGTCCTGGTCACCCTAGAGCAGCTCTCTTGAAAATGGCCGGGAGAAGCTGGGCCAGCTGGGGCTGATGGCTCCATTTCAGTGGAGGGTTGATTCAGTAAGACCCGCTGCACAGAGTCAAGAAAAAATAAATCCTGTTCATTTGTACTGGGGGCTGAAAACATAATATAGGGGTGAATGTAAAATATCTCTTCGCATGTCAATAAAAATACGCCAGTGAAAATAGATTTCAAGCATTGTTTGGGAAGGGCATCTCTTGATTTCATCTATTTCTGCATTTGTTAGGGTAAGGGTTTCAACCTTTTTTTTTTTGCCATTTTATGTCACTGGGTTTCTTTTTTAAAACATATTTAGATTTTTAATTCTTTTCCTTACACATCCTCTTGTAGAGTGAACCACTCCACTAGGCAAGCATAAAAGCCACTGAATCAGCGAAGTTCCTGCCGAATTCCAAGTAGATTGCATGCCATGGCACCCATCCAGCAGGAAAAATATGGCACTCCCACCACCAGTTCACTGAAGACATTTGGGCATCATTTGCTTCTATGCTGGGATTATAAATGTTAAGTCTTAACTTAACGTTACAAGAGATATAGCCGTGTTAGTTGAATAAAGAAAGCAAAAGGATGTTGTGGCACATGGAGACTGAGACACAGAAGTTGCAGTTTGGTTGTCTAGATGCAGTATTTAGTTTGCTATGTCTGGTTTTCTATGAAATGGGTTGGATCGTTTAGAAGCCACTTATATTTGAAATGATTTAAGAGTTTACACGTATTCTTACATCAGAAAAATCAATTCCACTACACCTTCTTGTCTATAGGTGCAAATAATATTGCGGTCCTGTTAAGGATGGCAAGAGATCATATATGTACAGCGATGTAGGGGAAGCTATTTTTAGTAGCTGCAGTGAGAAAGCACCATCAACATACAATTACTACAAAAACGCCTGAATCTACTTTACTGCCGTAAGTAGTCTTATCAAGACTCACGTTGGATAAAATTGGAATGATGAATTTCTGTGCCATGGTATTGTGGTTTAGATTGTTACCTAAAAAATAATTTTGTAACCCATTAAACTCATGTGGGAGAGAAAAGTGGGATATAAATCCTTGAACTAAAAATAAAATAATAAAAGAATGCTATACATTATGGTTCATTTTTTTAATCTGGAACTCAAATTACTCATAATTCTACAAAGTATGCAGCACACTAAACAAATAAACCTCCCTACCTTTCCGGACCCTATTAGTGCACCCTTTAATAGACACTTAGGCTCATCTGCAATGGATAAATAATCTAGTTTGGGTCCACTTTAACCATCATGGCTACATGCAGTGGAAGTCTGGGGTTTGTCGTTTGTTGAGGCACTATGAGCTTTCTGACAGAGGGCTATATATTCACAAAACCCAGAATCCGTTTAGCATTGGCCATGGCAATAAGTGGTGTCAACTGGATTATTTCTGCAGTGCTGATGCCAGCCTTAGTAGCAGAAGAGGTCCATGGAGGTCTGATCACCTTCACACTCCCTTCCAGTAGGCCTTTTTCACTTCCCTCCTGGGGCTACCTTTGCCCTACCTGCCTACAATTATTTCCCACTGAAGGAGGTGGGGTCCCTTGCGCAGAACCGTACAAAGAACATTATTTTCATTTAACTGTAGTGGCCACTGCATTACATTCAGGCCACCCCAACTTAACCTTTTGGCTAAGGCTGGTGGCCAGTCAAATGCCCTAGAAGAAACTGAGATGCTGCAGGCCCAGAGGCCAGAGGCATTGGACCCCTAATTTAGTACACGGGTCACTTCTCCTGTTTTGGAAGCTCATTATCAACGTGATACTGGAAGGTGTGGAGGGGGAAGAACTTCAAACATTGATATGACTGGAAGCCCCCTTATATTTAATGGCACTTGCTTCTGCCGCATCTCAACCTATGCGTTCATTGATATAACTCA
>NC_056522.1:205326031-205335675 GCF_019175285.1 Sceloporus undulatus
GGAAAGAAAGGGGGGAGGATGGAGGAAAGGGCCCCTGCAAAAGCCCTGGGCCGCACATGACCAGCCGCAGCCAATGGCGGACCCAAACAGGTCGTAAAAGGTCTATTACCGAGTTGTAAATTTTCTTCAAACAAAAAGGAATTTACTGCAATTCCTTGCGGTTCCCCCCTCCCTCCCTCCGCCTTCCCTTTCTTTTCGAAAAAGAGAAATGCAATGTCTCTCTCCCTTCTCCTGGTTTGTTTTCTTTCCGCCTTTTCTCCCTCCTTCAATTATTCCACCTTCCCACCTCCTTTTCTTTCCCTTGACTGAGGTAGGGGCTGAGTTGGGCTGCATTCAGCCATAAAAAAATTATACACACACACACATATATAAACTGTAGTGTGTGTTTTACTATAGTCCTGTTTAACAAGTCCTGTTAATAAGACCCTACCACCACAGGGCCTTAGTCGAGGGGATTATACCATCAGTCACTGAAAAATGTTGAGAACGGTGCATTCCAAAGGGCCACCTTACATGCAGCTCACTATCATTTTTAGCAACTGAAAGGGAGCTCAAAGGTTTTGCTCACCATATATAGTTGTTTGTTAACCACCTTCCCCCCTCCTCCATTAACACACACACACACACACACACACAGACAGACAGACAGATAGACATTAGCTGCAGCCTTCTGGACAAACTTGGAAGAAATGCTATTGGTTTGCTTTTTAATAATCTGTGTAAATGTTTATTGCAATGTGTGTCTGGCCAGTATTCCTCTCTCAGTGTGTGTGTGCAGGTATACACACCGCACACATCCAAGCTGTGGAGAGGCGGCATTTCCTCCTAGGCCACAAGCTCGTACTGCATTTTCTCTGTGTGTGTGTGTGTGTGTGTGTGTGTGTGTGTTTCCTCCCTCAGACCCCAAACATACCCCCCATTCTCTTCTCGCTGTGCTGCTTTTATTCCCAAATGGGTACCTATACAGGTCACAGCTCAAAAGGGAGAATCTGTTATTCAGAGAGACCGCTTCAGAGATCCCCAACAGTTTGCATCCCCCCCCCGTCCCCCTTCCGGCTTTGCTTGCCCCCAGAATCGGGGAGGGGGGCAGAGAGAGAGAGAGAGAGAGAGAGAGAGAGAGAGAGATGGGGAAGAGTTTCAATGAAAAGAAAGTCGGCGAAATTTCAACTCAAATGGCTCCACATTACGCTGAGTAGCTGTAGCAGCTGGGAAGTTTGATTCTAAGCCCCATTTTGGGGTGGGGTGTTGTTGAATCGTCCCTTGGGTGTAAGGATGGAAACACACCCGGATTGCGCGCGCACGCACACACACACACGTACAGGATGGGTCTATCTTCATTCTTGCATTGCAGGAACGTTTTGGAGGCCTGGCAGAAGCAACAACCAACCTTTTGGCTGGGCTGGGAGGCCAAGCCACGGACCTGGCCTGAAATCCCCTCTTCCAAAGAAACCCCGCCGAACCGAACTGGATCCGCGATTACGAAATGGGTGGTTGGTCTGGGGACCCGGAAGGGGGTGGAAACAGAATCGCTTTGACAGGTTTAATCGGACTTTCGTTTTCCTTTGACTTGGGGCCTGGAGGTCGCAGGCGGCCCCAATTCGCGGCCATTGTGTTTCGAGCAAGCTCTGCCCTGAAAACGATTCGAGGTTCTTTCTCTTCTTGCCCAAAGCTTACAAACCTAAAATCACATACAGTAGGCCTTTGATATCCGCTGGATACCCTTCAGGGATACTAAAATCCACAGATGCTAAGTCCCATAAAATGCAATGACATTATAGAATGGTGTCCCTTATATGAAATGGCAAAACCAAGGCTTGCTTTTTGGATTATTTTTTTTTAAAAAAAAACATATTTTCAGGTGGTGAATGCTTTGAGAGGGAGAGCCGACTGCATTACTAAATCAAGTCCCGCAGACCTATAACTCTGGAAGCTCCTATGCCCCATAGAGTTGTTGCCCTGTCTGGACATTGTACAATAGGGAGGCTGGACCACTGGCGATTTGAAACCACTGACATGATATTGGGGGGCTCCTAAGCGCGGCTGCCTTCCTTCCAAGAGAAACATGAGGTTGGCAGTAGCCATCCATTCTACAATGTGTATGTTAGGCACCGGAGTATTTATGTATCTATGGAGATAAACCATCCGAGAAATTCATTCTTAGACCCGGGAAAAGAGAAGAGCAAACCCAACATCACTCTCCAGTGCAATACTCCTCGCTCTGCCCTAGAGCTGCTGGTCGGGAAGAGAACGGCACTGACTATTTTTGTACCCTGTTTTGGGGTTAGTTGTGTTAACTAAACGGTACATTTTCAGACAGTGTTTCTCCTGGTATTTGGATAGGTTCAGATCTGCTAGAGATTTGGTGCTAAGTCAGTAATATGGTGTGGAATTGGTTTCAACGTTTTGACAATCTTCGTTGCTTTTAAGGACGTTTTCAGACCGGGAATAAACCTGGGAAGAAGACAGTCCCTCCCTTTCCAATACTGTATGGCCGCTGGCTTACAGATAAAACACCGACAGATTCCTAGGGAGGCGTAAACGTTGCATGGCTTTCTCCCCACTTTTGTTTAAGTTGGATGGCTTTTCCCTCAATTTTTCTTTTTTCTTTTTCATTTAAAAGTTGGACGGCTTTCCTCCCACTTTTTCTTTTTCTTTCTTTTTCTTTTAAAGTTGGATGGCTTTCATTAGATAGGACACACAGGATCGAAGCCAAGATTTGTGGATGACTGCATTGAATAAAAACACTGCAAAGCACACTGAAATGTTTGCCGGAGAAGATGTGTGTAGCAAAAATACAGGATTCCCTCCCCCAAATTCAAAGCTCAATCTTCAGAAGCATTAATCAGATTTTGGAATTAATACTGGATGAATAACAGGTAAGCTTTCTTTTTTCCCCTAGGTAGAAGGCTGGTCTCTTTTGAAACACTCAAAATGGCCTCTCCTTCAAAGGAGTTTTTTTTTTCCCTGATGCCTTCCTGCGGCAACAGTCCTATCCGCAGTTACCTGAGAGTCAGTCCCGACAAACTCAGCGAGACTTTGCTTTGAGGAACGCGATACCTAGGCTTGCCTTTCCTCCCAAAGATGTTTACCAATAACTGGCAGAGATAGTTGGGATTTGCGTTGGGGAGGAGGGCTGGATGCCTCCCACCCCTGAAGAAGGCTGCGGAAGAAGGGGGTCTCTCCTCCCACATCCGCAGAAAGGAGTTGCAGTCTGACCCACTGCGACGGCTTTATGCAAATTCATGCGCCAAAATGTTTGCTTCCCAGGTTTTGCCGCAGTTTCTCTACGTGGCCGAGTTTCCCAGCCCACTCCGGAGCCGTTTCGGGGGGCGTTTGGGGGGGGGAGGAAAGGAGGGACTCCTTCGGAAGCCGAGTAGCGCCTCCGACATCCTTAGGGGTAGAAGAGACCTCCCCAGGAAAACTATTCCACGGCTAAACTAACTGCGGGATTGTGTGCTTTGAAGTCCTTTCCGACTTAAGGCGACCCTAAGGCTTAAGACCGCAGAAGGCCACCCAATGGGTTTCAATGGCTGAGCCGTTGTCCTAGTCCGATGCCCAAACCACCACAGCGGCTCTAGTGGAATTGACCAGAGCTAAACGAAAGCCAGCCTGGTGTAGTGGTTTGAGTGTTGGTCTGCTACACTGGAGATCAGGGCTTGAACATAAAAACCTACTAATTCTGCTGATTCTGCTCCTTTTTCAAGAGGGAGGACAGTCAGTGGGCTTCAAGGGTTTGGATAGGGGCAGGACACACACTACTGATCCCAGAATAAACAATAACGCACAACAATGGCCCTGATTCGGCCAGGATTGAGCACTTGGGCTGAGAGTGCATTGGGGTTCAAAGGGGCTGGATTTTGGCCCAGGCTCAGTGGACAATAGCAACACAGCAATGGTTTGCAAGAGGGGAAAATGCATCCCAGTGAAGCACCAGGTGTAGAAAAATGAGGCGGGAGAGGAGGGTATGGAGGAAGAAAGGAAGGAATGCCTTCCAATTTGAGAAGGAAACACAGAGAGAAAGAGCTGCCTGGCTAGAGGTTCAATTCTTTGGGTAAACCAGGGCTCCTCAGAGTGACCAGACCCCCTCCTTTTCCAGGGTCTGTCCTACATTTCAACCTTCCTTCCAGGAGGAATTCCAAAATGTCCTTCAGTTTGAGCAGGACATTTATATGAGTGTTTTTAGCTTTATAGTTTTTCTTGAAGGCCCAACATTTTGCTGTGCCTTGTCCTCTTTTACCGTGAGGACATCTGGTCACCCTGGGGGTCCTATCCCTTGAAAGCAAAGAAAATGGGGACTGATGGGCCTTAGGCTTCCGAAGGGTTTGTAGGCTCCGGATGCAATTTTTGGCTCTGCTGCCTTTGCCTTCGATTGCAATTAAGGCCGTTTCCAAAGCAGTCCCCCTCGAAGCGCAGCCATTTCAAGACCCTCTCCCTCCAGGAAAAGCAAAGCCGAGGCTTCAGGCCGGAGGAGGAGGCTAGGACTTTCCTTCTTTTTCTTGACCTGCAGGGTTTAGCCCAGAGCAGCCCATGGTGACCAAAGTGTCCTCCTCACCGCAAAGGAGGACAAGGAACCGCAAAATGGAGGCCCTTCGAGAAAAATGGAGGGCATGACCAAATAAATGCTTAAAAACACTCATATAAATATATATAGATTCTTCCTTTTTGTTGTTGTGTGCCCTCAAGTCTTTTCAGACTTACACGATGACCCTCAGGGGAGCCTATCAGGGGGCTTTCTTGGTCAGATTTGTTCCGAGGAGGTTTGCTATGACCTTCCTCTGAGGCTGAGAGAGTGTGACTTGCCCAAAGTCACCCAGTGGGTTGCATGGCCAAGCATGGAATCGAACCCTGGTCTCCAGGGTCTTATTCCAACACTCAACCCACTATGCCACGCTGGTCCTCATGCTCAAAATGGAAGACATTTTGGAATTCCTCCTGGATAGAAAATTGGAAGGTAGGACATGTCCTGGTCACCCTAGAGCAGCTGCTCTCTTGAAAATGGCAGGGAGAAGCTGGGCCAGCTGGGGCTGATGGCTCCATTTCAGTGGAGGGTAGATTCAAGTAAGACCCGCTGCACAGAGGATCAAGAAAAATAAATCCTTGTTCATTTGTACTGGGGGCTGAAAACATAATATAGGGGTGAATGTAAAATATCTCTTCGCATGTCAATAAAAATACAAGCCAGTGAAAATAGATTTCAAGCATTGTTTGGGAAGGGCATCTCTTGATTTCATCTATTTCTGCATTTGTTAGGGTAAGGGTTTCAACCTTTTTTTTTGCCATTTTTATGTCACTGGGTTTCTTTTTTAAAATCATATTTAGATTTTTAATTCTTTTTCCTTATCACCATCTCTTGTAGATGTGAACACACTCCACTAGGCAAGCATAAAAGCCACTGAAATCAGCGAAGTTCCTGCCGAATTCCCAAGTAGATTGCATGCCATGGCCACCATCCAGCAGGAAAAATATGGCACTTTCCCACCACCAGTTCACTGAAGACATTTGGGCATCATTTGCTTCTATGCTGGGATTATAAATGTTAAAGTCTTAAATCGTTACAAGAGATATAGCCGTGTTAGTCTGGAATATCAGAAAGCAAAAGGATGTTGTGGCACATGGAGACTGAGACACAGAAGCTGCAGCTTTGGTCTGCTTCCTCAGATGCAGTATTTAGTTTGCTATGTTTTCTGGCTGTTTCTATGAACTGGGTTGGATCGTTTAGAAGCCACTTATATCTTGAAATGATTTAAGAGTTTTACAGTATTTCTTACATTCCAGAACAACATTCCACTACACCTTCTCTGTCCTATAGGTGCAATAATATTGGCCTGTCTCTGTAAGGATGGCAAGAGATCATATATGTACAGCGATGTAGGGGAAGCTATTGTTAGTAGCTGCAGTGAAAGCACCATCACATACAATTACCTACAACAACGCCTGAATCATACTTCCTACTGCTGTAAGTAGTCTTATCAAGACTCATGTTGGACTAAAATTGGAATGAAATATTGTCGCATGGTATTGTGGTTTAGATTGTTACCTAAAAAATAATTATTGTAACCCACCTTAAATCTCATTGTGGGAGAAAAGTGGGATATAAATCCTTGAAATAAAAATAAAATAAATAAAAAGAATGCTATACATTATGGTTCCATTTTTTAATCTGGAACTCAAATTTACTCATAAATTCTACAAAGTATGCAGCACACTAAACAAATAAACCTCCCTACCTTTCCGGACCCTATTAGTGCACCCTTGAATAGACACTTAGGCTGCATCTGCACTGGATAAATAATCTAGTTTGGGTCCACTTTAACCATCATGGCTCAATGCAGTGGAAGTCTGGGGTTTGTAGTTTGTTGAGGCACTAGAGCTTTCTGACAGCAGGCTAAATATCTCACAAAACCCAGAATTCCGTAGCATTGAGCCATGGCAATTAAAGTGGTGTCAAACTGGATTATTTCTGCAGTGCTGATGCAGCCTTAGTAGCCAGAAGAGGTCCATGGAGGTCTGATCACCCTTCAAATCCCTTCCAGTAGGCCTTATCACTTCCCTCCCTGGGGCTACCTTTGCCCTACCTGCCTACAAATTAATTTCCCACTGAAGAAGGTGGGGTCCCTTGAGCAGAACAGTTACAAAGCATCATTTATTTTTCATTTAACTGTAGTGGCCACTGCATTACATTCAGGCCACCCCAACTTAACCTTTCTGGCTAAGGCCTGGTGGCCAGTCAAATGCCCCTAGAAAGCTGAGATGCTGCAGGCCCAGAGGCAGAGCATGGCATTGGGCCACTAATTTAGTAACAGGGTTCACTTCTCATGGTTTTGGAAGCTCCATTATCACAGTGATACTGGAAGGTGGGAGGGGGAAGAACTTCAACACTTGAATGACTTGGAAGCCCCATTAATTTTAATGGCACTTGCTTCTGCAGCATAACCTTATGCATGTTCATGAATATAAAGCAGCTCACTCCCCTCTGCACAGAGACTTGAGGCTTGGAAAACATAGGGGGGATTTTACTAGACCCTAAATCCAGTGAAAAAAATCATTAGGAAAACTAACTTCTGCTTCCTATTTAAGACTAAATGGATTGAGGCCACACTTTTTTAGGGATGGGGGTAATGCCTTCTATTTGAAGTAAGCCTTCGTTATCCATGTCCAAGGTTTAAATCTAAACTCACTGTCTGGAATGAAATCCTGAGAATCGGCCTTCAATCCGAAATATGTACAGATGGGGAGAACTCAAGTGCAGTGAAATCAATAGGAAGACACTATGGATGCCGGCCATGAAAGCCTTCGACTTCACAATAGGAAGACACTTCTGTCCCTTTCCCAAGATGGGTCAAACAACCCTTCTGATCTATTAAGGGAAGGCCTTGCCACCTTCCTTACTATTGTTATCAGTAAAACAACCAACAACTGTCAAACTAAGGATCCTTTGAAGAAACCCTCTACAAAAAGCTTGAAGAAACCTGAGAATTGGGGTGATAATTAAATTATAAAGGAGGTAAAAGCCCTGGAGCAGTCAATGGGAAAGTCTCTATCCCTCTCCCTTAACCTGGTGTCCTCCAGGTGTTGGGATTACAGCTCCCACACTCCCCAGTCAGCAGGGCCACTGGTGTGGTGGGAGCTGTAGTCCGTACACACCTGATCTGCCTCCCTGGCAAGACTTCCACACTCCTTGTTGTTCTGTCTTATAGGCCCCATACAGACAGACCAAAATAAAGCTGCTTCGGGTCACTTTGGAGGTATGCTGTTTAAATGATGCATGTGTCCTAAGATTCCAGAAGCCACACAAAAGCCACACTCCAGTTCTTAGGACTGGAACATGGCTTTGGCAAGGTTTCTGGACTCTTAGGACACATGCGTCATTTAAACAGCATACCTCCAAAGTGACCCGAAGCAGCTTTATTTTGGCCTGTCTGTATGGGCCTTAGTTTCCAACTTATGGCGACCCTAATATGGGGGTTTCTTGGCAAGATTTGTTCAGAGAGGACAGAGAGAGTGCAGCTTGCCCAAGGTTATCCACTGGGATTCCATGGTCTTGTGGTTGGATTCCTGGTCCCCCAAACTTCCACAACAGCTGAATTATTTGGCCACTGGTTTAACAAAACTTTCTCTGTCATTTGGAGAAACTAGGCCCAGATTTCACAGTCTTCTGGAATGCCAAAGAAACATCTGGGGGTGAGTGGGCCTGCTTGGGATTTTCACCTTTCAGTTTAAAGTAGGAAGAGCAGAGAGAACGAGCAGGAATGAATATTACTTTCGGAATTAATTTTTTTATTCCAATTGCTGATCATTCAAGATCAATACTTGATTAAAATATTTCTTCCCCCTCCCAGCAGTATTTTGCTTTAAAAAAATCATTCCATCCCTTAATTAATTTACTTTACACGTGAAGAAGTGGGAAAGAAAATTTCAAGAGACATTGCAAGTGCACTTGGTTGATTCGATTCCTAAAAGCTTTGGATAGGCTTGACATTCCCGTCCTTGATATATAGAAAATAAGTTCCTCTATAGAAATCCCCCAGGTACAAAATCCCTTGATTTTCATTTTTTCCAGGACCAAATTCCAGGTGAAGGGTAAGGATGACGGGGAGAGGAGAAATGCAGCAGCAGCAGCAGCCAGTTGGGACTCCTTCTAGGGTTCCCGGTGCAGTAACAAATAAAATAAAACTCTAACACAGGTAGCTTAAGAAAACAGGTAGGAGGAAGCTTCCCCTGCCCTTGAGCCCCTGAAGAGGAGCCACTCATTGTCTCTGGAAGAAGAAGAAGAGCCACCTTAATTCGCCAGGTCTTCCTCTCTCCCTTCCAGGTCCTCCTGGGCTTCCTTTTTGCCGTCCCCCCCTTCCTTGCCCTCTTGCCTGGCAGCGGGGAATTTGTCCTTGTTGTTCTCTTTTTTCCACTTCATCCTCCGGTTCTGAAACCAGATCTTGACCTGCCTCTCGGTGAGTCCTAGTGCGTGGGAGACCTCGATCCTCCGCTTCCTGGTCAGGTAAGGGTTAAAGAGAAACTCCTTTTCCAGCTCTAGCGTCTGGAAGCGGCTGTAGGTTTGCCTTCCTCTTCGCCGGCCAGGAGCGGCTGTTTTGGGGGGGAAGGGGAAAGGGAAGGAAGGAAGGAAAAAAGCACAACATCTCTTTACCAAATCAAATAAAAACCACTGATTGTTTTTTTAAAAAAGTAAATTTCCACCCTCTTCTTAATATCCATACTTAGTAATAGAAATAGTAAGTTACCCAGAAGCTATCCTAGTAAGTCCCACAAGAGCTTCCCTAGTGTATGCCATTGAAGGCAGAATACAGAAGGGAGGCCGGGGACTGAGTCTATTTAGATCAGCCCTTGGGAAACTTTCGGCTCTGAATTCAGCCAGGCTAATTAAGCCGCCTTAGACCCTCAAGACTCCAGGAGGAAAAGGTCTGGCGTGAAGCTCAGGACCCAGACCTCACAACATCCCGCGCGAAGCACTACTTTCTAACTGGCAAGACTGGATTGTTTGGGCTTGCTTTTCTCCCACCAAAATTTCCAAACTTCGTGGCTCTGACAGGCCAGTACCTCTAGCGTCAGATAGATGGAAAGAAGTTTGTATTAAGTGCGTTAATAAATGCAATGGTAGGTCATTATAGGAAGCTAGGGAAGGGAAGGGAAGG
>NC_056522.1:205335685-205338735 GCF_019175285.1 Sceloporus undulatus
GAAGGGAAGGGAAGGGAAGGGAAGGGAAGGGAAGGGAAGGGAAGGGAAGGGAAGGGAGAAAGAAAGAGGAAGGGAGGGAGGGAGGGAGGGAAAGGAGAAAAGGGAAAGGAAAGAAGAAAGAGAGAGGGGGAAAGGAAAGGAAAGAAGAAGGAAGGAAAGAAGGAAGGGAGGGAGGGAGGGAAAAGGAAGGAAAGATAAGAAAGGTAAGAAAGAAATAGAGAAAGGGAAAGGAAAGAAAAAGAAAAAGAAAGAAATAAAGAATGAAAGAGAGAGGGAGGGACGGGGGAAAGAAAGGTAAGAAAGAAAAAAGAAAGAGTAAGGAAGGGAAAGAAAGGAAAGAAGAAGGAAAGAAAGAAAGAGAGAGGGGAGGGGGAGAAAGGTAAGAAAGAAAAAAGAAAGAAGAAGGGAGGGAATGGAAGGAAGGAAAGTAAAGAAGGAAGGAAGAAAGAGAAAGAAAGAAAGAAAGAAAGAAAGAAAGAAAGAAAGATAGATGAAGGAAGGAAGGAAGGAAGGAAGTATTAAGTATTATAAATAAATAAACTTAGAGAGAAGGAAAGAGAAGGGAAGAGAAGGAAGGCAGGCTTAAAATCTTTGTGACTTCTTTTTGGAGGCGAAAAGAAAGAGAGGCCCGAGGAAGGCTGGTGGGTCTGTTTCAAGGGGGGAGGAAAAGATCCAGGGACTAGAGAAAGAGCCAGGCAGCCAGCGGGGAAAGAGAGCTGAGCCCGGCCTGGGCCGCGTCCTCCAACCTTGTGGCCTCATCCAGGGAAAGACCGGCGAAGGCGAGGCGCCATGATTTAAGAGCTCTGGGTCCTGGCCAATATTAGCGCTGGACGATTTACAGTCCGCATAGTGGACCAGCTCGGCCTCTGGGTGCGTCGTCGTAAAAAGCGGCTGTCTAGACTGTAAGTTATCGTATCCGTAAAACTTGGCCGGCGGCTCCCCGGGGCAAGGCAGGCCGGCGCAGGAGGCCTGGGGCTGGGGCTGGTGGTGCAGTTCTTGGTGCTCCGGCGGAGGGGGGTAGGCCGAGGGGCTGCTCCCGGGCAGCTGGTGCGGGGGCTGGTGGTGGGGGTGATGGGGGTGGTGGTAGTAGTAGTCCGGGCCGCTGGGGCCGCCTGGGCCCGAGGCCGGAGGCGGCGGAGGAGGAGGAGGGAAGCCCGAAGCGGCGGCCGCGGCGGCTGCAGCGGCCGCAGCGCTATTCCCGTAGAGCAGGGCGGCGGCGAAGTGACAGTCGTAGTAAGCGGGATTGATAGCCGACTCGCCCCCTCCTCCTCCTCCTCCTGCCGCCGCTGCCGCCGCCGCCGCCTTGTACTTGGAGTAGAGCGGGTTGACGAAGTAGGAGCTCATCGGAGGGCGGGGGGCGAGCGGAGGCCCCGCAAACAGTAGCCCCAGCAAGAACAGGAGGAGCCCAAGAACGCCGGCTTCCCGGGCTACTCCGGCCTTACTCCCAAGTTACTCAGCCGGGCTGCTTGTGCTGCTGCTGCTGCTCCGTCCGGCTCTCGCTGCCTCTGCGGAGGCGCGGGTTGACCCTCCAGCTAGGATCTAATCGCTGGCCGAGTGACCTGCCTCACTGCTTTTACTATTTCCTATTAGGCACACACACCACACACTCCCTCCCTCTCCTTCTACACACACACACACACCCAGGGGCAGGAGTTTGGGGCAAGGCAGCAAGAGCTTGTTGGCTTCGGTTGACAAACAGAAAAGTGGACAGAAAGAAAGCAGCCCGAGCCATTCCAGTCTCCCCCAACTGCAAGCGGTTTCCCTTCCTCTTCCTCTTTCCCTCTTTGCCCTCCAGAAGTGGGGCCGCATATTTATTTCTAGGCAACTCCAGGAGTGAATTAAGAGAGAGAGAGAAAGAGAGAGAAATGGAATTGGTTGAGTGCTGGACTGGAAGGCCTAGAAAAGCCAAGCTTTAAAGAGGGGAGGAGGAGGAGAGGGTGTCTACACTGGGCAGGACCGGATTAAGACATGCTGCGATTCCTGGGCTAGATCAGGTTTGAGAGGCCCCAAGCACCGGAGGGTGTGTATAATTTTACAGGCAGCTCATAATCTGAGGCTTTGAATAAGTGCTTGTGTATAATAAATCTGGCACTGCCTCTTTAGGCCGCTCTGGGGACAAGCACTTAAAGGAGTTTCTGGGTGAGGTTGGTGGCTGGCCTTTCTTTCAGGCCAAAAGCCTAAAGAGGAGACCGGAAACCTCCTAAAGAAAGTGAGCCCCCGGAATTGTGTACAAAATATGGACCAATCCCACCCATGCACACCCACCTCCCCCCCCCCCCCCGAGAGGGGGGAGGAGCGCCCCCCCCCCCCGCAAAAACGGGGGGTTTTTTTTTTTTTTTTTAAAAAAAAAAAAAAAGAAGACCCTCTCCCTCCCCCCCCCCCCCCCCCATAAAAACCTCCTTAACGACCTTCCCGGCTTTGGAGGGTGGTGTTGTTGGGCTCAACTCCAATGGTCTTGGTAAAGTGCAGCCCCTTGGCAAAGGCCATAAACCATCCACAGCGACAAGGGCGGGGGGGGGTCTTCGGCTCCCTCTCTCCCTTTCCCTTTCCCTATTCCCTTCCTTTCCACCTTTTTCCCTCCCTCCCTCCCCTCTTTTTTTCTTTCCTCCCTCTATTTCTTTCTTTCTTTTTCTTCCTTTCTTTCTTTCTTCCCTGCCCTTCCCCCTCTCTCCTTTCTTTCTTTCTTTCTTCTTTTCCTCCCTTCCTCCTCCTCTTCCCTTTCTTTTTTCCCCCCCCCCCTCCGTCCGTCCCGTCCTCAGCCGTTCCGTCCGTTTCCGCCCTCCCTCCCTCCCTCCCTTTCCCTCCCTCCCTTTCTTTTCTCCCCTCCCTCCCCTCCCTCCCTCCTTTCCTTCCTTCCTTTCTTTTCTTCCCTGCCTTTCTTCTCTCTCTCCTTCATTCTTTCCTTCCTTCCTTCCTTCCTTCCTCCTTCCTTCCCCCTTCCTTCCTTCTCCTTCCTCCCTTCCCTTTCCCTTCCCTTTCCCTTCCCTTCTTCTCCCTTCCCCTTCTCACCGCCCTCAGTTCCTCCATTCCCTTCCTCTCGCTGCCTTTCG
>NC_056522.1:205343198-205388503 GCF_019175285.1 Sceloporus undulatus
CAAGACGTTTGTATTTAGGCAGGCATTTGGTGGGTAGTGTGGTGCGCTGTCTTAACGTTTTAAGGATTTTTACTGGTTTTAACTGTGCTGTTTCTAATTTATGATTTAATATTGGTAATATTTAATTCTTAATAATTCTTTAAAATAATTCTTAAAAATTCTTAATATTTAATTCCACCTTGAATCCCTTTGTGGGAGAAAGGCGGGATATAATAAATAAATAAACTTTATTTTAAACAACTTTTTTTTTTAAAAAAAAAGTAAGCAACATTGTTGTTTTAAAAGGAGGGGGGATATGGCAGCACCTTTAAGACTGTATTTTTAAATTTTATTTTCGCAATAACTATAAACCCACTTCTTGGGATGCGTTATCCCTGAGGCTTTAATTCCACGCAGCTCTGCATCCGAAGAAGTGGGTTTAGTTCCTCGAAATCTCATGTCAAAATGAAAGGCCGGTTAGTCTTAAAGGTGCTGCCACCACGATTCTTTTGTCTTTCCTTGTCTTCCTCCTTTATATGTTGCAAGAGACTAATACTGCTAATTCTCTGTAAACCTCCTAGGTGCCTTCCAGTTCTACTGATGGCAACCCTTGGCAAGATTTCTTCAGAATGGGTTTTGCCATTGCCTTCCTCTGAGGTTGAGAGAGTGTGACATGCCCAAGGTCACCCAGCGGGTTTCCATGACTGAGCGAGGATTTGAACCCTGCTCTCCAGAGTCCTAGTCCAACACGGTGGCTTCCTAGAAAGTAAACTGCCCTAGCATCGGGGGCCTAAGGAGGGCGAAGGGAGGCCTTCAACTAGCAGGCAAACTACAGCAAATGGAAAACTCGTTTACCCTTGAGGCAGTGGCTGCGGAGGCCGGATTAATTGGCACTTAATGGAAGTCATGCCCATGAATATGCTTTCCATCATTTCACCCTCGGTGGACTTCATCATTAGCCAAGCTAAGCAAGTCTTAGCAACTGGGGAAGATCATCTTCATCATCATCACCATCATCCTCGGATCGGGTGGGATGGATGATTACTGGTATATAGCTGGGGTCTGAAATCCTCAAATCAAGGGGTTATTTACCCAAAGGAGGAAAGTCGCAGACCTTTAAGGTGCGCAATGCGGCCCTTTTTAAAACGTCTTCCTTTAGGGCCGAGGTTCCCCGTCCTTTTTTTTATTCTTTGCTGGGGAGGAAGAGGGAGGATGGGCTGGACAGGATATGTTGAGACACGTAGCTCCAGCTTCTGGCCGATGGCGCATGGGCATGAACCGGGCTGTGTGCATGTACTTGGCCTGCAACCCTAGGCATTTGTAACCTAGTGGCATTGGTTAGGTCAGAATTGATCCTGAAAATAAAACAAAATAAACAGAGTCGGATAATTGTCTTTATTGAGCCTCGCCAATGTCTCCAAAGTGCCACAGCTTTCCTGTTTTCCAAAACTCCTCCCGGGTTCAGATGGTACCAAAATTAGGAGGAAAAAGTGTGAACATCCATCCGATGTTGGGGTCACTTACTTTGGAGCAGACGTCTACCTAGGGTTTATTTACACAAGGTGAGGATTTCCCCCGTGCTGACATGCGGTTAAAGGAGTCAAGAGGAGAAGGAGTCAATTCCGACTTATTTCTTATCGAGAGGAGGTTTGCCACTACTTTTCTCTTTGGCTGAGAGAGTGAGACTTGCCCAGGATCGACTAGTCCAAAGCTCAGACTACTACACCATGCCGACTCTGAGATGCTAATAATTAAAGCAGAGTTTACCTTCATTAGATAACAGAAGGGAGCATATAAACACACATGCACACACATTTTGTCCTCTTCAGATTACCCAAAACAAATGCTGCTCCTATCTTGCTACAGTACAAAAATCATGTGACAAAATATTTCATCAAGCCAGATTTGGAAACAGGCAGAAAATGTGGAGTGATTCATATAATAAGTTTGGGGCTACCACACAAAATTTCATTTCCCTCCCTTTTTCCTTTCGCTTTCTCTCACAGTCTCCCCCTTTTCTTCTTCTCACACTTAGGACTAGCTGTTTAAAATTTTACGTCACCCCTCAAAAGAAAAGAAAACAACCACACAGTGCGTTAAAATTATGACATAACATGTATGGTGTGACTTCCATTAAATTATTTTCTTCCCCATCTTAATAATGAAAGGCACCAGAGTTGGAAGAAGAAAACGCTAGCCCAAAACAGTCGTGTTCAAAACCATAGCTGTGTGAGTCTCTATCAGTATCTCAAGAAATCCTGCAGCACTTTCCAGACTAACTGTCAAGAAGTATTGGTAGAAGGATGGTGTATCTGTTGTAGCAGACCAATAAGTCTACCAAAGCTTAGGCTAGGGACTTCTTTCTTGCAGATAGTCTCCAAGGTGCTACAAGATCCATTTGCATGCTACCCCAAAATGTAAAAGATGTATTGTAAGGAATCTTGCAGAGAAATGTTACTTCAGTAATGAAACTTCCCAGTATCCTGAGACAGAGAGAGAGAGAGACAGACAGACAGACAGACAGACAGACAGACAGACAGACAGACAGACATATACTGAAGCAAGAGAAGACTGCAGACACTGTTGGATTGCCCAGTAGTTAGAGCTACTACTCCCCAAACACCATTACTTACGGCTTTCCGAGGATATCTCCTCCATACAATGAAAGAGTCTCCTATCGCAGACAGAGTTGTTTTGCTATTACCGCCACCAGCTTTATTCCCACAATCTTTAGGTGTACTTCCAAGTTTTATAAGTCTGCCCCTGGTCATGATACAGACTGCGGGAGTAAAGGGACCACAGAGAAATTCCACCCCAGACTTTACACCAAGCACCCAGTGCCCCGATTTAAGATGGTCTCCTGGAATGAAGGAAGGTTCTCCAGTCTTAAGGGATTTCGCTTCCCCCGGGTTGACTAAGCTTGCAACCTTGTCCTACTTTCTCTGGGAGGAAGTGCCATCCAATTCATTGAGAGTTACAGCTGAATATGTAGAGACTAACCAACACTCTTTACATGTAGAGAATTCCACTTACACACACAGTAAATCTAGGTAGTACAGAAAATCTGTGCATTTTTTAACCATGGGTTAAAAATGCATTAACAGGAATAAACTGAACTTACCTGTCGGAATTTCAACTAAAAAAAAGCCCTTGTCAAATGCATTTTATTAAAGTCCATAATTACGCCTGTGTTTTTATTCCTAAATGCCACTTGAGGTTCTGCTGTGGGACAAAGGTGGGAATCAAATGCAAGTTTACTGACAAAATAAAGGAGGGTCGTGTTTTGTGGGTTTTTTCGGGCTATGTGGCCATGTTTTAGAAGAGTTTATTCCTGACGTTTCGCCAGCATCTGTGGCTGGCATCTTCAGAGAATGCTTCACGAATAAACTCTTCTAAAACAAGGCCCCATAGCCCGAAAGGATGCCGGCCCTGAAAGCCTTCGACTACATAAAGGAGGGCCTTTTGCCTCCCTTGAACCCCTTTTAAGGGAACAGAGAAGGAGAAAAACTCCACGTCCAATATCTAGATGGGGGAAAGGCCTTCAGGCAGATTTTGTTCCTATTCGTGTCTTTTCTGAGTTTACAGTTTCTAGGTTTCAAACCCAATCTCAAAAAATAAGCCAGAAATATGACTGACATAGCCATAATTTGGACTATGTTCTGATTTAAAGTCTATTTTCATATGAAGCCGGAACAGCACAAACCTTTCCCTTACCAGACACTATTGTGTACTGTTGTGTGTTCAAGCATTAACAGGAATAAACTGAACTTACCTGTCGGAATTTAACTAAAAAAAAATAAATTGAAGTTTCCTGGAAAGACAGGCTTCTTTTTTATACACATTTACAGTGTCTCAATTACATTTGGTGCCTTTGCCAAATGAACAGGGGGAAGTATTTTCCGTGCTGAGTTTATACGTAAACCCAGTGTAATTAGCTAGATCACAGTCAAGTACCGTCATGTTCATTTATATTTTTGGCTACAAACACCAAAACCATGGATTTAGAGGGTAAAAAAAACAACAACCGCAGTCTGTATATGTTTTAATAAATTCACAATCCTGCTCAGATACAGAAAAACATTTCTGAAAATGGAACAACACTGCCCTCTAGTGGTAAAACCTAACCGTGATCGGCGACCCAAGACTGTGACACAAGTTTAGGCTCTCCCTGCACTAATTGTGGAAGAAACCTATTAGCTTGCAATATCCATGACTCTGGAAGTATTTTGCTTTGCTTTTCGTTGGCTACAGACTCCTCAAAACGTGCTTCTCCTCCTCCCCCCATGAAAATAATAATAATAATAATAATAATAAAAGACCGTGCAAATATTACAAAGAATAGCCTATATTCTTTATATTCACAAATAAGAAAGGGTTTCATTGTACACACAGAGCCCTAAATCTTGAGTGACAGGGAAATCATTGCCATTTGCATGTACAGTATTGCTTTTTTGTTAGAGGGAGCGCAGAGTTGTTTCATTCGTAGATATTTTGCAGATCCAAATATAGGGCTTCCTGAACTCTAAGGAGGTTGAGATAATACCCCAAAATAAAAGAGGAACTACCGATTGTACAAAACCACACTCCCATATCTAGGTGTCTGCGTGATTTATCTTCATCTTCATAACCCTTCTGCCTTGAACTTGTCAATTTTATTATATTTCTCCCTGTAATCAAGGGATTGCCGGTCGATTCCTTTCTAGGACCCTTAGGCTTGGAATTATAATGTGCTCTCCTTCTGTTTTGTAGAAAGTCTTAACTATACATATAGTCAAGCCTTTCTACTAAACAGAAGCAGGGCACATTATAATTCCAAGCCTAAGCGTCCTAGAAAAATATATATAATTCTAGGACGTGTAGGTTTATATGCCAACATTTGTTTTCACCAATGCCAGAGGCCTTCCTGGAAAGAGGCTGTTGTGTGTGTGAACTGCCAGCCCTCCTCTCAGCCAGTGCCACCATTTTGAAATCAATAAACATGGCCTTGGCAAGTGTAGATACTTCTCAGGTCCAGCCAAAGGGACTGGAATTAAACTTTCCCCTGAACTAAGGTGTCCCCTTTTCAAAGCCTCTGGTCCCAAAGCTTTTGGTAAACAATTGCTCTTAGCTTCTCCCTCATTTTCAAAAGGGTCTCTAAAACATGCCCCCTCCCTGCTCCACGTCCACCATCAAACCCCACAGAATTGGGGTTTGATGATGGTTTCTCTCCCCTCCCTCCCCACTTCGGTATCTGAAGTGTTGTCTCGCCTCCTCCGGTGACGTTTATAGTCTGATTTTTTAAGACCTGGTTTTGTCTGCGTTTTGTGTTTTATTCCAACAAACACAAACATCTCAAAAGTAGGGAAAGGGGGGTGGGGGGGAAGCATATCGTAAAGTCATTAGGTCCAGACGTCTAGCCTTCTGAATGGCTTTATGACACCTCAGTTCTTCCTGTGTGTGTTTTAAAATAAAGGAATGATAGGTATAGGGCTGACAGTGAAAGGAGGGAAGAAATCCAGCACCTTTCCCCTTGGGCCTTTATGTGCCTCTATGGGGCCGGTGAGGGAGAGGAAGGGGAAAGACTGGGAGGAGATACCATCTAGAGACCCACCAGACCCCCATGACTAGACTTCCTTCGCCTTAAATCTTCTTTTAAATGGCGGAAGAGGCCCGATGTTTATTTCTGGCATTCTTTATGGGGATGGCTCCTCACGTTTAGGACAATCCAGGCCCTTCTCTTTCTAGTCTAAAGGATTCCAGATCCCTTGCCCTCCAATGTCGGTTGTGATAACTGTGTGTGTGAGAGAGTGTGTGAGTGTGCACGCATTCAATTCATGGTCCAGTGGAAGTTAAACACTTGGAAGTGCCATTGATTTCAACCGGAGAGATAAACTTGTGCCGAAATCCCTCCCATGAAAACCAATGGACTTCACAGTTTTCCAGACAAGAGAGATAGACAGACACAGGCATGGTCACATATAGACACACACAGACAGAGGAAAGGGACACAGAGGTATATTCAGGTAGAGTAATCCGGAATATTGTGTTATCCAAGAGGGCCTCTCGTTCAATGTTGTTGCTGTTGTTGTGTGCCTTGGAGACGTTTTTTGACTTACGGCGACCCTGAACCATAAATTCTAGCACAGCAGATCATGTCAAAAAGCGTATTGCCTGTCTATTGGCAAAGGCATTTTCAGATTAAAATTCTCAAAGTGGAACCCCTTGAGAATTTTAATCTGAAAATGCCTTTGCCAATACACTCAGGAGTTTGAAAGGGTGACTTCCAGAGCAGATACACTATATGCATAGCATATATACTAGGTAGGGAGTCGGGTTATCTCTTCTCTGTGGGTACCTTGATTTATTTTTTAAGTCCCCAATACCAGATCAAGGCGTTGTCCTTGCAAAATTGAATTTTGGGGGGAATTTCTTTTCATTTTTAAAATTAATTTTGAGAAGCAATCTTGCAATACCTTGGAGGGTGGGGAAGTCCCTACAGGCACAGTTGCAAGCAAAGCTCACCCCAAAGGAAAAATCCTCAGGTTTTTTAGGCCAGTGATGTCTGATACTACCCTCCTCCCTATCTAATGCCTGGATTGCCATCACCTCCTTTCTTCCCTTGCAGATAATGTGTGAGCAAGTCAGGTTCAAATGTAAAATATATTGGGGAGGTAGGGGCAAGGAGGGGGGGCAGAGGGTCCCTTCCTGATTTGGAAGCAAATCCCTTCCAGATTTGTAGAATATGGCGACGGTGAGTTAAGGAATGGAAGGCAGCTCCTCAGCAGAGAAAATTGCTCTCAGATCTGAAGATTGTTTCTTCCTGATTACATGTAACCTTTGAGGAAAGCTTGTGTCGAACTACAGCATTTCAGAAATGATTTCTTGAATAAATCTGTGCCTCTGTTTACCTCCGCTTTACAAAAGAGAGAAAAGAAACGCACACGGACAGATTCTGCACACACACCGCTTCTTTCCAAAATTTGGAGATCTCCCTTTGGATCAGAGTCAGCTTTTATTATATAACCCATGACCATTGAAAGAGGAAAGGGAGAAGGGAAAAAGAACAGCCACCACTACAACAAACCAAAGCCAAAAACATACACCCCAAAATAGAAAAAGCAAAGACCAGAGAGAACTGACACAGGAAAGGTTACAGAGGCAACGATGGTAGGCATTGACGAATTTGGGGGGACCTGGAGAAGCTAATGCAGTTTGAAAGACCGGGAAAAATGTTGTCTCCTGAGCCTCGATTTAGGACATTTCTATCAAAACAAAGCACTCGGAGAGTAAACGATGGACAGCGGATGAATGTTCTTCCTTTCTCGTTCTCTCTTTTGGGAAGTCCTGGGCAATCGTGCCATTGCTATTCATCTTCTTAACATTCAATACTATCAGCTGGATCATTGCTTTTTGCCTTTAGTTTATTGTATCTGGGGGAGGGCAGCGACGCTGTGTCTGTCTCTATCTCTCTCTGTTTCCAGACTAGAAACACCTCGGAATATTTAATATTTAGATAAAGGTTCCTCCCTTTATTTGCAATCGCAATATCTTGAAGCCGAAACAAGAGCTGAGAGGAAAGAAGCGGTGTCCTTCCCACCCTTTTACCCTCATCCCAAAAATACTAAACACAGACCACAATCACTGCTAGTAAAAATTAAAAAATAAAACAGAGCCACCGGATCTTCTGAAAGTTTCTGGGGAAATATCCACAATATTAACAATAATTCATATCTCTCTGTGTGCGCTCTTGGGTGAGTAGCATTCCCAGTATGTTTCCCTTTAACACATCTCAAACATAGATACACACACACACACACAACCCAAGGCGCTAGTCCCCTTTGTTGTTTTTCTCCTTGTTCATCTTTTTCATTTTCATCCTCCGGTTCTGAAACCATATTTTGACCTGTCTCTCTGTGAGGTTTAAAATCCTAGCCACTTCGTAACGCCGGTCTCGGGTGAGGTACATGTTAAAGAGGAATTCCTTTTCCAGTTCCAGCGTTTGGAATTTGGTGTAAGGGCAACGCTTTTTCCGCGTGGAACGAGCGTGGATCCAGTTTGCAGCGGGATTATCTGGATGGAGAAGGGGAATCCGAAGTGGGTTTGAGGGTGGGGGTGAGAGGATAGGAAGGAAGGAAGGAAGGAAGGAAGGGGGGGCAAAGTCCGGGTTTGGAAAGGGAAGAAGGGCAGGCGTCAAGGGGAGAAGGAGGGAGAAAAGGTCGTAAAATTAATTTAACGAAGGATGCCTGCGCTCTTTTCACAATCGAGGAGGAATTATCATAAAACCCTGAATGGCCCAGTCTGTTTACTGTACCAATGATGCCTCCTTGATGGTAGTATAGGTGGTTATGGGGGGGGGGGAGGCTCTCCCAATCTCTCTCCCTCTCTCTCTCTTTCTTTTTTTATCTCCCTCTCTCTCTTTTTTTTTATGGGTGCTTGTTGCTGCTTGCGCTGGGCTAGGCGTCTAGACGTTTTTATAGGTTAGTAAAACTATCAGTTTTGCACATTGGAGCCTTACAGGTTTGGGGCAATAAATCAGAGCGAGTGCAATTCCTTTCCCCTTTCTTTCCCTCTCCCTCTTGGATTTGGTTGGGCTTCTTTTTTTAAAAAACTTACTTGGGTCAAGTTGCTGCTGCTGCTGCTGCTTCTCCTCCTTCAGATCTCGGCTGGGGCTGGGGTTACGGCTGCAGCCAGAGGAGGCTGGTTGGGCCGGGTGGGCGCTGGTGTTGTTGCTGGTGTTGCTGGTGTTGTTGTTGCCGGAGGTGGAGGCATTGGGGACCGGGTGGGTGCCGTTGCTGGAGACCCCGGCCCCGGCCGCCTTCTCCCGGGGCTCTGCTAGGAAAGGGGGGCACGGGTATTCTCCAGGCCCAGAGATTCCTGGTGGCGGTGGCTCCCGGGATGGGAGGCACTCAGTCCTTTTGGAAGGCGACTCAGCAGAGGAAGAGACGCTCGGAGCGGAGGAGGAAGAAGCAGAGGAGGCAGAGGCAGAGGCGGCGGCGGCCCCGGTCTCAGGCTTGACGGTTCCGTAGTGGCGGATGCTGGAGGAGCCGGAGGGGGCCAGGGTGGCCACCGAGAGGTTGGCGTTGGTGCTTCCTCCTCCTCCTCCTGCTCCGGGGCTGGAAGGGAAGGGAGCGAAGGGCTCGATCCAGGAGCGCACGTACCTGCCTCCGCTCTCCCCTCCCGGGCCACCCAAGTGGGGCTGGGGCATGTAGGGGTGGTAAATGCCTGGCATGGGCCCCGAAGGCGGAGGGTGGACTGAGGGCCACGGAGCAGCGGCGGCGGCGGCAGCGAAGACGGCGGAGGACTTGGGGGCGAAGCTGCAGGAGGCGAAGTCCGAGCCCTCGGGCCCGACACCCGAGGAAGGGGGCCTGGGGGTGCCGTGGGGGTGGTGAGGGTGCCCTCCCGACAGGAACCTTCCAGACCCACCTCCACCACCTCCACCTCCACCACCGTAAACTTCCTCGCTGTCGTGGCCTATGAGGGAATCGACATAGTAGTTACTAAGGGTGCCGCTCGACGACATGTTTTGGAGTCTCCCTCCGTGGCAGGGCATA
Source organism: Sceloporus undulatus (assembly GCF_019175285.1). Classification (NCBI taxonomy): domain Eukaryota; kingdom Metazoa; phylum Chordata; class Lepidosauria; order Squamata; family Phrynosomatidae; genus Sceloporus; species Sceloporus undulatus. The sequence goes on from NC_056522.1 coordinate 205,352,708, forward strand.
GGACGGGGCGGAAGGCATTAAACAAGGAAACAGAAAGCAAAACAAAAATTCCCTTTTAAAATAAGAATAATAATAAAAAAGAGGAATGAGTGAGTGGGTCGGTAGGTAGTTGGGTGGGGGGGATTACTCTCTCTTTAACGGTGGATGATCGCCGCTTTGCCCGGAGAACAATCGTAGCATTTTTGCAGGCGTCCGGCTCCCTCCATTGGTCCCTCCGCCCACGTGATCGTATTTACCAATACTCCGGGTAAATCAATCCGCTAAACTGGGGCTGAGGCGGTGAAGGAGGGGGGGAAGAAAAGAGAGAGAGGCTGCTGTGGTGGAAAAGGAGGCGCGGTGCTAGTGGTGCTGGTGGTGGTGGTGGTGGGACTCTGGTCCCTGAACAAGGAAAGCCAGCTCCCTTGTCTCGATCAGGAAGTGTAGGAGGGCAATGGAGGAGGAAAGGGAGCTTGGACCCAGCCGCCTCCCAAAAAGTGAGGGCCATGGCCGAGCCCAGACTCACCCAAGCAGGCGTGGCCCGCCAGGAAAAAGCCGCCGCCGCTGCTGCAAGTAGGGCGGACTATTTCTTCGCCTCTTGGGTGAAGATGTCCCTGCCATTCATTCCTGCCACCCCAAGTTCTGGCAGCTTCCCTTCCTTGGCTCCCCTCTTGCCAGAGAAGAACACCCAGGCAATCTTCTCTAAGGGAAAGGAAGAGGGAAGGAAGCAAAGCGGGAAAGGAAAGGAAAGGAGGGTTTCTTATTGTGTGTGTGTGTGTGTGGAGGTGGAGAAGAAAGACACATACTCACACAGACACAGACACACACACACAACTCCAGAGTGAGCCTTGCCTGTGAAAACAAACCCTGCCCATAATAATAAAATAATAAAATAAAAATCTGGGGGATTACTGGGCGTGGGTAACAACTCTCCTCGTAAAACAGGAAAGTGTTATAGTAAAAAAAAAAACCAACAGTGCACACACACACACACACACACACACACAATCAACCCACGGTGCTATGACTGCCATATTTCCACAGAGCCAGACTTGGCGTCCTTTCCTTGTTCTTTCTTTCTATTTATTTATTTATTTATTTATATCATTATTGTTGTTATTGTTATTATTTAAAGGGAGGGGGAAAAACAAGGCAGGAAATAAATGAATGAAAGATAGATAGAGAGAGAGAGAGAGTTGCCCATTGTGTAGTTTTAAAACAGGTGGAAGACCTCTCTGCAAAGATTTTATGCCTTTCAATAAAAATTTTATGAGGTGCATTTGATTATAGATTAATGTGTCCCTCTAATAAAATGGACTGATGGCACACGAGGAGGGAAAAAGCCTCCCTCCCTCTCTCTCTTTCTCCCTCCCTCCTCACTGGGATCCTTTTCGCCTCCACCATTGACACGAAGCCTAAATCCATTCCCTGCACTTGGGAAAGGTTTCTGCATCCAAACACTTTTGCCAGAAAAGAATGACTCAAAAGCAGGCAAGTAGGAGATCCTGGTTTGCCTTCAAGGCAGCCTGCTTTTATGGGGGGCACTCCTTTGCAAACATTTCCTTACTAGACACACACAAGGCAACTACAACTGGGAAACCTCTCTCTCTCTCTCTCTCTCTCACACACACACACACACACACACACACTGGTCCTCCCCCACCCCAAATCCCCACCCCAATTTCCCGGCCTTGCTTTTATTTCTTGGGTGCTTTCCATTCAACATTTACAACCACAGCTTCCATCATCCCCACCCCCACCCCCAAAAAAGTCAAGGAGATCCAGACAGGTTTTACCACCTTTTATTATTTGCTCCGAGAGGCCAAGTTTTCCGGCGAGGGGGGTTTGGACCTGGAACAAAGATCCCCCCTCCCGGTATTTACAACTAACCGACCCATTTATTTCTGTTTGTTTGTTTCTTCTTCCTGGAGATGTTTGGTTTTCAGGCAGGCTAAGGTATAGATGGGCTTGAATGTGGAGAGAATTTGTAGCATGAGTTCGAGTCCAGCTCTTGGCTTGAAACAAAACCAGGACTAACAAGTGACACCACCACCACCCCAAACCAAAACTCTCCTCGACAGGATCTCAAGCGAAAGAATGACTGGATTTCCCAGTTATTTTTATGACTGATTGCTCTCTTAAGGCTCCTTTCGGAGATTTGCTGGAAATAATCCTCTGTTTCACATCGCTCTACTCAGGTTTTATTCTCTGTAACATAACACTCGGTGTCCGAAAGGGCTAACGCCCATTTTCTTACCTGTTCCTGTGTGTGTTTGTGTGTGGGAAGAGTGCGTATAACCACATGCACTGAGACCTAACATTCACACACACACACACACACACACACACATCTAAAATATGGAAGCCATTATACTCCCATTTTGGACACAATCCGCTTTCTAGGAAACACGGGTTAGAGCTGCCGCCTTAAAATGCCATTTGGGTGTTGACCGAGAATCCTCCTTTCTGAATTTCTTTTAATAATACCATTCATAATTATCGATCTCCATAGGCACACTGCGGGTAATGATTCAGAAATCATTTTATACTGAAACAGGGGACATTAGCAGGTTTAAAAACACAGCTTCGCAACGACCAGTGATGTAGTGTGAAAGAGTACAAACACATTGCTTCTCACTCGGACTTGCACATCCACACACCTACACACATAGGTTACATATCTAGTCTTAAGCTTAGATCCATACAATGCAATAATGAAGCCTCTATACACCCCACACTTAGAGAGACTTTACTATTGATACATACTAATCGGAAGTATCGATAGGCATTTATCGCAAAGGACAGCCTTCCTTGGCTTGTTTTGGGGGGGGGGGGGGAGAAGGGTTGGGGGGGGGGGGGGGGGAAGATAGCTGTGATGTCACTGTTCCTTTATGAACTGTCTGGGTGTCATTAGGCAAGCAAATGTTTTCAAATTTAGGAGCTGCGATTGCTATATTCCAATGCACACAACAAGGAAGGGATTGTTGGCGGTTTCGCTTCGCTTTCCAAGTCCTTGAGGGAGGGAGTGTGGGTCTTTCTTTTGGAAGGTGAAAGCATTTCCAAGGATTTGGACTTCATCTGAGAGTCATGTTCATTTGCAAACTCACACACACATATACAGAGAGAGAGAAAAAGAGTAAGGCCGCTGGTGTTTCGGGTTTCCTGTTCTCCCTCTTTTTCCCTTTCCCTTTCTTCCCTCTCCATTTCTCCCACCCACCCAAGTCATAACCACCACCAACTCCTTTTCCAAGATAAAGAGATTGTTGGCCCTACTCTTCAGATATGAGACAAGGAGCCGAGCCCTGAACTTCATTTGCAATTAAGCCGCCATAACCACCCAGAATTGCAAGGGGAGTTTGAGCCTCCCTACACAAAGCTTGGGGTTTCCGAAGTGGAAAAGAAAGGAGTAGAAGGCCTTGGTCGGAGATACAGAGGCAAAGACGGGCTCTTTTTATATTGTTCAAAGCACGCTAAGTCAGACTTTTTCATTTTTAATAAACGTAATTAAAACATCTAGTTATTTGTTTCTCAATCTGGGAATGGATTTGCCGAATGTATTCAAAGAAAAGCGAAATAGAGGAGGAAAATGACCGCCACTAAATTTCGCTGGTAATCTTAGGTTTAAAATGCTATTTTTAAAAATATATACAGTATATCTAAAGCAGGGAAATTTGGGCTCTACAAGGGGGTTGTGTGACGCTTTTGTTTCTCTCGTTTTTAACCCCCAAAGTCAACTCAACCATTTTTGAGCTGTTTAAAGTCATCTCATTTTACTAGCATTTTAAGCGCTTGCTGGTCAAACTGCGACAGAGGCTTCAGCCACAACATTTGACCTCAGGACAGTACAGTGAACAACTGGGTATATAACAAACACACACACACACACATATATATATACACACATACAAATGGAGAGGACTTCGGCCCACCTTCCCATCCGATCCCATGTGTTTCGCATCCTAAATGGGGGAAAGAAAGGGACCCTCAAAAAGAACGAAAAGACCCAGAAACTGGAAAAACCTGTTGTAGTGTTTTGTGGCTGTATTTTGTTTTTGTTTTTGTTTTTTCTTGAAAGACCAAAAGAACCTCATCACTTTACAGAGTTTATTGCATTATACATGCGAATAGGACATGCACAAAGAAGAAGACATATTGCTTGTTTTCTCTCTCTCTCTCTCTTTTAAATACTACTACGATTCCACCTATGCACCACAAGGAAAATAATGTAAAAAAATTAACAAATTAAAAAATAATAATAAAAAATAAAGGTCTACAGTTGAGGATGAAAGATTTTGCATTGCACGAAGGACAAGTCTGACGGATATGGGGAGTGGGTTGTTAACATCATAAAATGTGCTTTCTTTTTCTTTCTTTCTTTCACTCTCGCTCTCTCGCTCTTTGCCGCCCGCCCACCTCCCAGGAAAAAAGAAAAAGTTTCCTTTTTTTTCTCAAAATAATCCTTAAATTATTTTATATATATATATATATTCAAAACGTTATGGCCCTTGTCTTAGCCTCCCCCCCAAACACACATAAATACCACGTGGTCAGTTAAAAACATGAAGAAGGAAAAAAAGAGTCACATTGTTTGGATATTCGACAGTTCCAATAAGTTAAGACCAAATGAACATATTCAGAGTTTACCCTGCATTACGATGAAGGGGGACAAAAATAATGACAATAAATTACACGTGCTAGGGTTTTTTAATATATATATGTATATATATATATATGTGTGTGTGTGTGTGTGTGTGTGTGTGTGTATGTGTGTGTGTATATATATATACACATATATATATATATTCGTCATAGGAACATACATAGACACTTGCAGCACTAAAAAGAATGACAAAAGGTCACATACTATCAGAAATTAAAAAAATATGTAAAATGAAGGGGTGTATTTCCCCCCTTTTCCTCCCTCCCTCCCCCCCCCCTTCAACCCATCCCCAAAAGTCTTTCCTACACATGAAGCAACTGTAATCTCAGTGATTTGTCAACCTTGGGGTAAACCAGTTTAAGAGAAGGTCAGATTAGCGGTCAGTTCTCGGATCCGGTTCTCCCTGCTCATCTTCTTGAGCTTCATTCTGCGGTTTTGAAACCAGATCTTGACCTGCCTGTCAGTGAGGTTTACGCTCTTACTGATCTCTAGGCGGCGCTCTCGAGTGAGATACATATTGAACAAGAACTCTTTCTCTAATTCCAGTGTCTGGTGTTTAGTGTAAGGGCACCTCTTCTTTCTGCCACTCTTTGCAGTTAACCAATTGCTGGTCGGAGTATCGGACTTGATTTCCTCTAGCAAAATCAAAGGAGAAGGGAAAGAAGGAAAAAGGAAGAAAATAAAAAAGAAAAAGGGGAAACACACACACACACACACACACACACGTACATACATACGTACACATGCACACACCTCAAGTCTCTTATAGTGTACCCTTGGCCATGAACCCACCTCCATTGTGTCTGACAGATATGGTGGCTTGTGGGTATTAAACATTGCTGGAGAGAGGTGTGCACACTGAAAGAGGATGGGTTTTTTATACAATGGTTGTATCCCCCCCATCCCCAGGACTGGGATTAAACAATGACCAACCACGCTTTTCTGGGTGATTTCTGGAGCAGTTTCTATATACATGATGCATCTTCTGCATCTGTATATGCAGAAATATATTTCACATATTCTAAATCCTGCACATTTTTCCCTGGGAGTAATTTGTTGGAACAAGCCCTAAATCTGAAAAAGCCACTTGATCCACAAACACGCCTCAGTTAAAACACACTTTTATCCCCATTCATTTGGAAAAGGGACCCATTTATGATACACACAAATTATCCAAGAAAACCAAGATGGCCCTTTTTAAAAAAATTGTTTCCACTAATAACAGGATTTGAAACAAGGAATAGACCCAGCAGAAACCATTTTTCCGCTCTCCCTTTCAGGAATTTTTTCCTCATTAGAGGCGAATGTTGACCTGGACTTATTAGTGAAACTGCAAATTGCCTGCAATTGTTCTGCCCTTAATGTGTATGTAATTAAGGCCAAATTCAGAACAGGGCTTGCAAAGTTAATTTTCACTAAATACGTTTTCCGTTTTCTTTTCTTTTTGCTATTCCACCCTGTTATCCCCTCTCCAAAGCTTCTGGACCCCCACCCATTTTAAAGGACAATGAAATAAACAGCCACCCCACCTTTAGTGACTTAATAGCAGCCTCCAGATCATATTAACCTTTTGGGATTCAATTTAAGTTATCTAAATATGGATCTCCTGGACAATGAAGGAAAGGGCCGTCCTTTATTGTCAGTCTCCTTCAAACTTTGTGTAGCTCTGCAGCACCTCTGGTTTTGGTTTTTTAAAGGGGAAACCTGGGGGGGGGATGACCCTGATTTTGAACATCATGTTTAACGATCAACCCAGTAAAACACACAGAGCATCCCAGAGGAAATATTTGATCCCAGTCTGACCAAAGGAAAGGATAACTGGCTGGAATGGAGGGGGTTCCTTGGGTCGCCTCATGCAGCAGCCTGGGGAAAAAAGGGGGTAAACACCTACCATCCTCTGGATGCCACCGAAAAGGGGGTGAATATGTGTGTCAAGGAATTGTGACAAGATCTTGTCATAGCACCCACCCCCTTTTATTTATTTTTTCGCCCATCCTGCACCACCCCCACCCTTGAAAGCTTGGCACCTGCAGCATCGAAATTCAGGGATAGAGAAAGGGGAAAGGGGGGATTGATAGAAAGAGAAAGAGATAAAGAAAGAGAGAGGAGAGAGGGGGGTATGTTTCTGCTGCACCCTTAATGGCTGCTGCGCTCAGGCGTTGACTCCTGTGGTTTACGAGACTAGGTGCCACCACCTTAGGATCCCCCCAGCTTGGTATTCATACGATACCTTTGCTTTCTTTCTCCTGGGCTTCTGGGCTGGAGACGGAGGCTTCGGCCAGACAGCTCCTGTCCTCCTGCAGGCTGGACTTAGGCTCGGGACTTTCCACTTGGGCTACTTTGGAGGAGTTGTCTGCATGGTGATGGTGGTGGTGGTGATGGTGGTGGTGGTGGTTGGTGCTGGTGCTGCTGGTGCTGCTGGTGCTGGTGCTGGTGTTGTTGCTGCCTCCTCCACCGCCGCCGGTGCTGCTGCTGTTGTTGTTGGGGTTTTCACTCATTTTCTTCTCCATCGGAAGTTGGGAGGCTACCTGCGGCTTGGAGGCGCCGCGAGGGTTGAGCTGCAACATGACAGTCGAGCTGGTCTCGGGGCTGTTATTGTACTCTTGGGTCTTCCCCGTGGCGTAGGTCTGGCTCAGCCTGAAGTATCCTGGGACGGGAACCTCAGGGTTTTCAATGGGGCACGAGTCAGAGACCAGCCTCTGGTAGGAAGGGACGTCGGAGGAGGGCACCAGCTTGGACCTCTTGTCGGAATACATGCAGCAATTGGTCTCCTCCTTGATGTTGGTGGTGAAGGAGCAAGTGGGCACCTGCTGCGTAACAGGTTGCTCTATCCGGCAGGACCTGTTTGGGTCCGTCCAATTGTCTACTTGAGGTATATACGGATGCACATTCATACCCATGTTTTGATGACTGACCTCCCTTTTGGCCAGGGACGGCAGGAGTCCACAGGTTTGCATCCCATAGGTCCCAATGTCTGCGCTAGGTGGCATGTACATGCTGGCGCTGTTGGAGTAAAAGCTATCGCTCCTGCAGGCACTGATCAAGGAGTCGACTAAGAAAGTGTTGGCGGCAGGAGAGCTGTTGGGAAAGGACATTTTGGGGAGGAATTTGCAGAAGAGGGATTGTGTCCTTTGTAGGCTGACATCTCTACGAAAACATTCCCTGTGTAATTGTGGATGCCTCTGCACACAACCACATGACTGCTGAGCCAATGAGGTTTGAAAATGGACTTGAGCCCCCTACCTCCCCGACGGTCACGTGCCGCCCGGGACACTCCGGGCTCCGGCGCAAAGGTGGACAACAGCGACACCTAGGACGTCCGAGCGGAAGGGCAGCCAGACCCTCGTCTCCTCCTCCTCCTCCTCCTCCTCTTCATCTTCCTCCTCTTCCTCCAGCAGCAACCTTTCCTCTCTTCTCCCCCCCCCCCTCCTCACGCCATGCTTCATCCTCCCCTCTTCCTGGCGCACTGCGCTGATTTAAAACGAAGATATCCATAGAAGGGACCCGACATAAACACACATCATACACACCTTCCCTGCAACTCTCTCTCTCTTACATTCTCTCTTCTGCAAACAAAACAACAACACCAAACTCCTAAAAACAAGTCACCGAATTCGTCCTGATCCTGTGGAACTCACTCTTGCCTTTTTGGGCTTTAAAAATGCTGATACTTCAGCTAAATCTTTCCATGGTTCAATAGTGATTTGGCGGAAAGTGGGGAGTTGTGTGGGGTATGGAAGAGACACGAGTAAGACAGGAGACCATGTAAAGGTGGGGTTGCCTCACCTGCAAATAATAATAGTAATAATGATAACAATAGTATAATAATACCATCACTGTCTTATCAATATAGCTTGCTTTCCTCTGCTGCAGCCTGATCGGCCAACATCCTCTCCAGTTTCCTTAACAGACACCAATAGTGTCCTAGAAGAACTGCCCAAGAAAATGGATCCTTTCCACAATCCTCATCTCTCCCACACATACACACTTCCTAATTTCATAATCTGAAACTCTTCTGGAAAGAAACAATATCCACTGGCAGCCTCCTCTCTCCCCAAGCCATGTTTTCCTCTCCTGATCTTTGAGAGATGGAGCCCTGATTGTTTCGGGTGCGTAGGTGATCTCCGAAAGTGTCATAATTTGGGGAGGATACAAAAGGGTGGTGGTGGTGGGGTATAATGTTTTCCTTTTATGGGTTTTGTAAAAGCATTGGTCCCTGACAAGTGCAAGGTACAAAAGGTTGTGGAATTTATTAATACAGATTAAGAAGAATCAGGGCGATCAATAAAATCCTCATCTACATTCTTGGGCCACTTGGTAATTTTCTTGCTTCTGAAGCTTTTTCAAGAGTTATACCCTCTGTTGCCACACACGGGGAAGATATTTTATGCACAAATCAATCGAGACTTTGTAAAGGATAAGATTAATAGTTAAGATTTAGCATAATGGTGTTCGCGTTATGAATTATTGAAAATTATATTATTGATTTTTTTCCTCTTCACTACTAAGCAAGAAGGTCAATTTTTGTTTTAATACAAATCGTCAAATATTAAAAGCTGGATTTTTGTCATGGCTTTAGTTTTGTAGTTATGCTGGATTTCCCAATTTGTTTATTTTACAAATTCCAACAAGCCTTTCTCTCGCCATAGGTGAAAGGGGGAAGGCTCTTCATTCGTGAAAACAGAAGACGAAAACTGGTTAAACTCCCTTACAAGTGACATTGCTGAACTTTTGATCACGCACACAACCGGATTCAACACCATCTATAGCTTTCCTACCACAAACCAAGACTCAGTTTTACGCAGAAAAAGCAAAATAACTGGGGATAACCCTCTAGGGCTGACAAAGCGAGGAGGACATTGCCTATGGGGCAATTGGACGGCTTTAATATGTGAATTTCCGCACTTTAGGGTTTTGTCTTGTCCTGTTTGTGTTTACCTCCGTTCACAGGAACTTCTCTTAAAACACAAAAGCACACATGACCGTGAACACATGAGACTGTGTGTGTGATTTAAATTTTAAAAACAGCAAGGTTTCTCTTCTCTGCTCCTACATTTTTTCACCGTTTGCATTTTTTAAAAAGTATATATATAATATATATATATAATTTTAGAAACGTCACCCTTTATGGGCTTGTGGCTAAAGGGGCTCTAAGCCCATCTGTTTATCTAGGCCCTTGGCTTCCCCCCTGTTAGTTCACTCTCCTTCACTCCCTCCTTCTCCCCTTTAAAATAAAACCTCAGGGAAAGGAAAACAAATCCTTTTTAAAGGGCGCTTTAAAAGGTCCCCTTCGCCCGCCTTCCTGACTTTTTTATCTCGCCACCCTGAGCTCCCTTTTCTCCAGCTTTATACCATATCTTTGGTATGGGGAAAAGAAAGGGAGAAAGATGATCCCCATGGCCTTTTGCTGAAAATCCCCCACCCAATTTTATTTTTAGTTTTATTTAAAAACAACAACAACAACAACAATAACAACACCTCGCTGTGGCAATGAGACAGACCTTTTTTAAAAAAAGCTGATCGCAGCTGTTCAAATACAACATCATTGTCAGGTTAAGAGCGGCCGGCTTTTTACGGCGAGAAGGGTTTCTCAGCAGCAGGACCGGCCAGAAAATCCCAGCCTTCCTTTCAACATCGTTCCCCAACGCCAGCACCGGTTTTTGGGGTTTGAACCCTGTTTTTTTTTCAAATGGTGGGTCTCTCTGTCTCTCTCTCTTTGCCCTTGTTCTGGGGGTAAGCTTCTAAATAAAAGGCATATTCTCCCCTAAAGACAGGAGAGAAGGAGGGGGAGATGGGTCGGGGTTGGTGGTGATGCTTTATTGGGGGGGATATAGTCGAGAGAGAGAGAGAGAGGATTTTCCCCCTTCTCTCCACCCCCGCCCCCCATTTAAGATCATTATCAGAGCCATTGCTAAGATTTTGTCTGAGCCAGGCGAGAAACAAAAGTGGAGGTCATGATGGTCCTGCTTTGAGGGCCGGCTCTTTATGCCTTGGCCAGCAATTTCCCTTCTCCCTCTCCCCTCTAAACAAGACGCCAGACGACCCACCGAGTTTAAAGCAACCCCAATACAGTACTATGTGTTTTTGCCCACCCCACCCCCGTTGCTGCCTCCGCCGCCGCCGCCTTTCCTAGCCCTCCCTGGTCTCTGCACTTTAAGACTTTCACCGTGAAATCTAATCAGGGAATCCATTTCCCAATCCCCTGGCCTTGCCTAATCCTTATTTACACTGAGCAGAAGTGTCCTAGAAATATCCCAGTAGTCACATCCTTCTCGGTTTATTTTATTTTATTTTATTGGTGCCTGTCGCCCGGGTGTAAGGCTGGGAGAGACTAAGCCGGGGCTTTCTCCCTCTTTCGCATCCTCAGGGGTCTGGCATTGTTTAATGAACTGCCTCGGAAGCCCACCCCCCCCGTCCCCCTTCCCCCCCCCCCCCCCTTTTTTAAAAAATCCCTAAAATGTGTCCCTAGATATGAGGTGGCAGAGATTAATCCCGCAATCTATGGTCTCCCATTGTTTTGTTATAGACAAACGTGGGTAAGGGGCAAAGGCAGCCCAGTTCCTAAGAAACCCATTGATCCCAACCCATCACTAATGTTTTAATAAAAATAAAGGCTCTGAGTAAGAGACAATGGCTTTTTTTTGGAGGGGAGGGCACTCTTTGGGTGGGAGAAGAAACGAGAACCGAATTTGGAAATTTGTGTGACACGTCTAAAGGGTGAATAAACATCTCTTTGGGAAAATGGGTTACTTAGACCTTGTGTGTTTTAAGGCCACTCCGGTTTTAAATCATATTTAAGATGGGACTGTAGTAATTAACATTAATAAATAAATCAATATTGTGCCATAAATGAGATATACAATCTACATTACTGCAAAGGTTTTCCTCTTTACTGTCCCATATTTTTTCGCCAAAAGAGGCGAAACCTCCCAAAAAAGCTCCATTTATAACTCGATTACTATTTGCAGTAAAATATATGTTGACATCACCCCTTTTCTGTCTTAATAAATAAGGGAAAATAAAACCTGGCGAAGGAAGTCGTTAGTTTGAACCTTAATTTTAATCCTTCAGATTTATTCTACACTTTGTTACTGGACCATTTCTTTTCTCCTTCCTCATCCCTCCTTTTTCCCCCCCATATCAAATATATTCATCCCACCATTTACTGTTTTTAACTGCTTTATTTTCAGCTGCTTATTGAAAAGAAGGAAGGATGGAAGGAGAGAAAGGAAAGATAGCCCCAACGTTGAGGGACACAGAAACGTGTAAACATTGAATTGGACCAAACTGAAAATGTACTCCCCAAATATTGTTTTAGAAGACTGGCTTTGTTTGAGAAATAGACAGACACCTTTGCCCTTCATTTGCGCTTTTCATCTCGGAAAAAGCACGTACAAACTGAAACCCACTCCATTTCATATCCTCCCGCTATTGAACTGGAAGGCTGCCTTTTAACTAAGGAAGGGACGCCATGCTAAGAAAAACGTCTCTTTCCCTTAATACCATAACAATCCCACTATTTTTTTGCTTTCTAAGCCTCAAATCGCAGTGCCCAAAATACAGAAATTAAGAACGATAGGAGAAAGTGGAGAGAAAGGAGAGATTAATGCTAATATCCTCATTCTTCATACCATACCATGCTCCCCATGACTTCATTCCTGTTAACTATATTTACTCCATAGGATAATTTAGGATAATAGGAGAACTGTAGGATAATTTCAATATGAGTTCCTCCTTCCACCCCACTATGCAAATATCCCTGTTTTCGATAGGAATCCATAAAACCGCATTCCCCTTGGAATGGATCCCCGTTTTGCTCTTTGTTCATCAGAAGTCTTTTGTTTAAGGAAGCATCCAATTCAGTTACATACACAACACGTTTTTTTAACAGGTTAGCCTGGGCCTGGCCAGGTTTAGGGCTCACAGCAGCACATATCCTCCAACCTTTCGGTTCTCCAGAGAGAAAGAAAGACAATAATCACCTCCTTTAATCTTAGGAAGCCATTGTTAAAATATGAACGTAGCGGTTGGTTTTTGGGGGCAAGCATAAAGGCAGGGTCCATTCCCCTAAAGGAGAGCCTCCTCCAGACGGCGAGACCAAGAGGCAGAGATACAGATGCATTTTCTGAGCCATTTCAAAATTTACCCACCAAAAAAGGGAGAAATTTTGAGGAAGGAAACAAAGAAACCATCCGGATCCGCACAACCATCACACATGCCTTAAGGTTCCACAAAGGACAAAGCCGACTTCTTAAAGATCTCAGCTGAAATTTAATAAGCAACCTATCTCTATATCTCTATATCTATAACACGCATATCGCTAGGACCACTATGCTGAGCTTCTTTGACCAAGGCCTTCATGTAACCGGGAAAAGGGGGACCTTATTCGGACTCTTGTTCCATTTGCAAGACCTGCGTCGATTTTTAAACGAGGGGCGGGAGAAAATCCAAACATTTCGCTCTATAATCTATATTTTCTATTAATATTGATTAAAGGTGTTTTGGTTTTGAACAGTTAGAACGATCAGTACAAGTACTTTTCGATACTTGTGCTAAGAAATCACTTGATCACAATTATTATTATTTTTTCTCAAAACAATAGATATATTATGCGATAGTGTTCCATTTATTCTGGGTTTTAATTGACAAAAGGTCCGTTTAGACCTTGAATCTCAGCCTGTGTCCCCTATTATTTATTTCGGGCGGAAAGGACTAATCTAGGTAACTGGGTAACAATGAACTTCTACAAACAACAACAGACCAAACGAATCCTGTAAAAAAACAAAGGACCCAGGCTCTCCCAGGGATGACTTTGAATGTGTCTGGTTTGTCGGACTGGTGCTTATTCCGCATCGGAGAAAGACAGCGGAGAAGGAGCACCTTTACAAAGATATTTGGTCTTTTTGCTAGAAAAGTGCGGTTTCGGAGAAGATCAAGATTTGCCAAATCACTAGACAATTTCGGAGGCAAGTTATTCTTCCTTTTTACCCCTAGTACTCCATGAAAAACATCTGTTCTCTTTGTGTTCAAGGAGCGGGGAATAAAATTTAGATTTTCAGTAACGGATCAAGGTTACCACACCATATTAGTTTAACTGCTATTTTCTCCTAGATAATACTTTTTGGTTTTTTTGGTTGTCGACTTTCAAAAGACCTTGGGAACCCACTTCCATATTAAGGAAGAGACTATATTTTCTAAAAACTGTTATCTGCCTGTCTCCTTCATCTCATGGAAAGCCTTGTCTTCAAAAATTTCGCCCCTGGCACTGATATTCTTTCGATGTTGCGACTGCACTTAAACATAAAACAATTAGAATTTGATTCTGTTGAAAACAAAAATTCAAAAGACAAACTACACCCTTCCTTAAAATTAAGATCTGGAGAGAGGAATAATCCTTATACATCAAATTGTAAAAGATTATGACCCCAAATATTTTAATGAAATATGCCTTGTTCGTGTCACACTTATGAGTTACTTGCTTAATAAATCTTGTTTATGCTCTATTTTCTCATTTCCAAAGCCCTGAAATCTTATAGTTGCTTATATATTAGATATTTTATTAGTTGCAGGATTATTGGAGGTGGGGGCTGGCTGGGAGAATACACTTGAACATCAGAACCATTATGCATTTTGGGATATGAGCGCGCCCTCTTGTGGCATTTAGCGGAATAGCAGGGAGAGAGATTTCTTTGAAAGACTTATTATTATTATTATTATTATTATTATTATTATTTTCTATCCGCTCTTTTCACATATTTATGATATATATTTTTCAGTTCTTAAAAAATTAACAATACAGAAATATTATTTTTAAAAACCCACACACACATACACCTAAAGCTGGAAAATTAATTATTATTATTTTTTAAAATTGGATATTTTGCTATTTTCCTGACTGGAGGATAAATGAAATATGATGTCCCATTAAAGCCTATCAGTGCTTCAGGTATCTGGGAGGGAAACTACTCTTATTTTTACCCAGATAAAAAGCTAAGCTTGATATCGTTTTCCTAATATATATAAGATCCCCCCCCCCCCCATAACTTAAGAAAAGAGCTTGTATTCGATGTATTTCCTATTCGGAGTCGAAGACTTTCATAGCCGGCATCCATAGTTTTTTGTGGGTTTTGGGAGCTATATGGCCATGTTCTAGAATAGTTTATTCCTGACATTTTTCTGAACATGCCAGCCACAGATGCTGGCGAAACGTCAGGAATAAACTCTTCTAGAACATGGCCACATAGCCCGAAAAACCCACAAAAACCTGTTTCCTATTCATCACAGACGATGCTCAGAAATGATCATCTGTAAAAACATCAATGCCTTATAAATGTCTTCCTTTCCTTTTAAAAAATAATCCATATCTTTTAAAAAGGTCCATGAATGAATTCTCCTTTAGTTCACTGGATTGCGTCTGTTCCTCTCGCCCCATTATTTATTCTTTAAACCTTCTTTACACTTCAGAGACCTGATTTCTCCAATTAAAATCAAAATGGATGGCAAAGAATGATGGAGGGAGGGGATAGGGAGGTTGAAAGGCATCGAAATTTATACTTTCTTTGGGAAGGGAAGAGATCATTAGCCACAGGGACGGTGATCATCATCATTATGACCATGAGGAGGATGTTTCACAATTATGAAAATTGTGATGTGTGTGTGTATGTTTTTTTTAAAGGCATTTTAAAAGGCGTTGCATGAAAGGAACAGAGGAAATGTCCTCTGAATCTCATCATAGCCAAAGGAAGGCTTTCCTAATGGAAGCTGAAGGGTGTGTTGGGTTGGTTGGTGTGGATCGCTATGCAGTAAGAAGTACGTTTGTGAGTGTGCTTGTGTGTGTCTCTGTGTGTGTCTCTCTCTCTCTGTGTGTGTGTGTGTGTGTGTGTGTGTGAGGCAAGGAGGGGAGGGGGAGTCGGGAAGTGAGAAAACGAGGGGAAAGGAGCCCAGAGAGTGAGTGGGTGGTGGTCGAAAATAAGAGAGGAACCTTTAATGCTCCTAATTATTCACAAAGGTTAAAGGTGATGACCTTGACATTTTGGAAGTTCAAAGGCATACGCTTAGGTTTTTCTTCCTAAAGAGTTTCAAATTTTAATTTTTGGCACTAATTACCTACAATCCCCTGTTTTCGGGCTTATTATGATGTCCGTTTCCCCCTCGCTTCATTTTATCCTCCACTTTGGCCTTTAATGCAAGCAAACAGAACGAGACCGACTTCTTCCTCGACGTTTTCATCTTTAAACACACACACCCCTTTTTAAAAACAAAACCAAAAAAAGCCAAATTCTTTTCTCACTCGTCCCCTTTATTGCACATTGCGGAAATCTCTTTTTGGCCCACCCGAAGGTGTACAATATAACCCAATTAAGCTGTTTAGACCCTGAGCTTTTATGGTGTTGTCTAGACAGTTCAAGGTTTTGTAAACAGCGTGCAACATAAAGTGAAGTTTCTGCACCAAATTCTTATTCTAGGGGAAGAAAAAAGTAACTGAGTGGATAACGAGTCCTTCTTCCATTGACTTGTTTATTTACATCATATGGAAGAGGAAGAGATGTCTCATGAAACGCTGTATCTCTTTACTTTAATTCCACCCATGTGCCCCTAGATAAGTTTTGGAGTGGAACATTTTACCATTTCTGAACTAGAAGAAGTCCTCAGATGGTTCCCTCGGATCAATCATAGTCTACATTACACTGGGATTTTTTTTTTAATCATCTGGTTGGATCTATTCGAAAGATCACTTTTATGAGTCGTATCTGGAGCTGGGGTCAAATACTTTTCGCACTGATTGCGACAGGATAGAGTTAAGCATAGGCTTAAGTCCTAGGTTGACAGTGGGACTTAAAGGTGTCTAATTTGTTAAGGATCCTAGCCTTCCTTTTTAAATAGAGGACGGGGAGTCTTCCCATCCCCTCCATCCTCAGTACTGGTGGTCTCCAGGCAGCCATGTTGAATCTATCCTAAAAAAATCACCTGGCTAGGACTGCAGCATAGAGTTGACTCCTCTGTAGGGTTTTTTCGATTGAAGGAATAAGGAATAATGGGGTTGTCCTGGGAAAGGTGGGGAGGGGGATAATGGGATGGGGAGGTTGGGCCACCTTCTTCCCTATGAATCCATTCCACTTTGGCACAAGGCTGAGCTCCCTGAGAGATGGCACTGCAGATAACACACACCAAAGATAGCACCTTCCAACGTTACTACCATCCATTTATTCTCGTGAACAAGACATCGTCCCATGCTTTTTTTATAATGGCCATAGAAACCAGAGATATATCTTTACCGGTGTATAGGATATACATATCCAGTGTACATCACCACCGCCGTTTCTCCACCCCAGAAAAGCCAACAGAAAGGAAAGGTCACCTCAATGTCCACTGACGCCCTTCCTTTTGAACAATTTGAGACCCACTTTTCTCGATCATGAAGGGATGGGAAGAGGAATTAAAACCAGGGGTGGTTGTTCAGTTTAAAGGGGGGGGGGACAACAACGACACACATGACAACATTAGAAGGGAGTATTGGATTTACCCCGTTTCCCCTTTGCAGGGGAATTCTGCTCCGCCACCAAACCCATGCGATCTCCTGGGAAGCAGGCAAGGGCTGTTGGGAAGAAACAAGAGTCGCTGCTGTCCATGAAAACCATGGGAAACCTGTGATGTCCTCAGGGCGGGTGTCCCATAAGCCTCCTGACGTTTGGGCTCAGATGCCAGGCTGGGCCGAAAGGGAGGTTTCCCCTTCTCTCTTTTCTCCCACCCCATCCCCGTTGTTCCCCCTCAAAACAAGGGGTTCCCCGTGAAATACTGCAGTCGGTCTCTGTTCAGTTTCTTTTCTTTCATTCTTCGATTTTGGAACCATATTTTAACTTGTCGATCCGTGAGGTTCAGCATCCTAGACAACTGGAGTCTTTTCTCTTTGTTGATGTACACGTTGAAGAAAAACTCCCGCTCCAGTTCTCTGATCTGGTATTTGGTGTAAGGGCACCTCTTTTTCCGAGATCGCTGGGGAAGAGCTGGAAATTCGGTTAAGGAGAGAAGAGAGGAAAAAGAAAAACGAAAGTGAAGCCAGTTGTCCCATTCAGACACTTTCCCCACAAAAAATGACTACCCACAAGAACGTGGACTTGAATCCACTCCCGTCTTTCCCCCCTTTCTAGGGCAAAACGTCTCCTTCTTCACATTTCTGAGAACATCTGTGAAGTTTCGGCCTCAATGGATAAAACTGACTTGGGAAGATAAAGTGACTTGGGAAGAGAAAACAAAAATAAAAGGAGGGGGGAAAAAAGAAGGAATGGATGGGAAGGGAAAAGGAGCCTCAAACTGCCCAGTGCACAAGAGAAAGTGTTTTGAATATTTTTAAAAACTTAACTCTCAGGCACACCTAAACTTATTGAGAGGCCTCCATTTTGTCATGACTCGGGAAAGAACTTCTTTCTATCTCCAAAGATAACCCCAAAGCCAATAGTAGAGGGACCCCACTTATAGCCAGTGAAATAATATATCTGATGGTTGTCCTTGTCATCATCATCATTATCATTATTATCTCCACCACCATGACCCTTCCACTGCCTGGAAGGACTCCTCCACAACGCGGCCAAACTCCCCGCCTCCCAACCCCAAAACATCCTCCTCCTCCAAGCCTACCTTTAAGCCCATCTCAATGGGTTTCCTATCGTAAACACGCTTTACAACAGCAAAGGAAACCTTATAGGATATATAAAAGCCCTGTGGATGCTTATAAAATCGCACGTAAAAGGAGAAGGGGAAGAAGAAGAAGAAAAGGCCAAAGAAAAGTAGTGGAGGCTTGTCAAAGTGGTGGCCTTGTGGGCTCCCTCCCTCCCTCTCAATTTTTGGCTTCCCCCTCTCCTTTTCTTTAAAAAAAAAGCGACCCAGAGCCCAAGGCCGAGGGCTGCCCCCTTTCTCCCCCTCTTTACCTGATCCGTGGGTCTTCTTCTCGGCCTCCTCGGAAGGCGGCGACGCCGTGTTGCCCCCCTGGCTTGCCCCTTTCTTCTCCTGGCTGGGCAATGGAGGAGAAGGGGAGGTTTTGCCGCAGGGAGGGTTGCCGCCCGAGGCCTGGGGCTCTCCCTTCTTCTCCCCCTCGGGGGGCTCCTCTTGCTCCGGGTAGGGAGTCCCCCTTTCTTGGGCCGCCGCCTCGTAAAACTGGTCGAAGCCCTGAGGGAGGATCCCGTTTCTGCCCACCGCGCTGTAGAAGTTGTTGGCCGCCGCGGCAGCAGCGGCTGCAGCGGCTGCGACAGCGGCATGGTGGTGATGGTGATGGTGGTGGTGGTGGGCGCCGCAGACCCCCGGGTCGGCCTTGAAAAGCATGTCCATCCTCCGGCTGGCCGGCGGCAGGAACTCCCGGCCGTGCATCACCTCCTCGTAGAAACTGCTGGGCCCGTAAGAGCCCCGATAGGGCCACTTACCTCCTCCTCCGCCGCCTTCCCTTGCGCCTTCGCCTCCTCCGACTCCTCCAGCGCTGCCTCCGGCGTAGTCCCTGAACGCCGCCACTTCGCGCACCGGTTGCACATGGGGAGGCAGGTTGGAGGCGTAGGGGAAGGCCATCTGACAGGAGGGCGACTGGGACAGGAATGAGGGCTTGCTGGGGAAATCCGAGGGGGACACATAGTAGGCGGTGGGGGCACAGCCGGGGAGGTACATGCTGGAAGCCCCGTGGCTGCTGCTGCCGCAGTCGTCAAAGTCACTCATGTCTTCTCCTCTTCCTCCTCTTCTTCTTCTTCTTCCTCCTCCTCCTCTTCTTCCTCCTTCTCCTGCCGCCGCCTCTGGGCGACCGCGAGCAAAGAGCAGCAACCGCAAGGACCCGGGCAGGAGCAGCAGCCCAAGGAGCAGCCACAGCAGGAGAGCCCAGCGGCCGGGAGCTCAGGAAGGAGCCCCATCTATCTCTCTGGCCCCGGAGACAGAGGGGGCGGCAGTAGGAGCAGCCCCGGAGGAGAAGAAGAAGAAGCTGGAGGAGGAGAAGAAGCTGGAGGAGAAGAAGGAGAAGAGGAAGAGGAGGAGGAGGAAGAAGAAGCCGGAGAGGCTGGAAGGGGGGAAAACCCCACCGCGCGCGGGTGACGTGCAATTCATCTTGATTGATTCGAGTGGTAATTATGTCACGTGACGGAGGCGATGGAGAAATGTCCTTATATCTATATCAGACCCCCACTCCCCCCCCACCCCCACCCCTGCCTGGCTGCCCGCCTTCGCCGTGGGTTGTCTCCCAAAGCCCTTCCGAAAGAGCCTCCCAGCTCACTCACTCACACACATACACACCACTGCGCAGGCACTCACGTTTGGACAAATAGGACCATTTCCAGCTCTTCCCCCACCCGCTTAGTCCTCCTCCCCCCACCCCTCCTCTACTCCCCCCCCCCACTCCTCCCACCTCCATTTCCCAACCCAGGAGAGATGGAGGGCTAAAGGTAGGCCAGCGCAACCACCTGGGCATCCCATCTCTGCCCAGGTGCCCCTGAGGCATGCTGCCTGCCAAGGACCTTATGTGCCACCAGGAATTGCCCTAGGGTCCCCAGGCCCTCACAAGCAGAGAAAGAGAGAGAAAGAGAGACCAAAAGAAGGGGCAAGAGGCTGTGCCACCATCCACACAAATAGTCATAAATTGTCTTTCTCTATATGTATGTATGTTCTCTCTTCCTTGTTTCAAAACCCAGCAGTGATCGGAAATTTAGTCAGGAAACCTTAAAGGCCGGAAAGGTGAGAGGGAGCAGCGTTGTCTCCCTTTTCCACTCCGCAAGCCGCCTCCAATGTTTCCCATAATTAGAGCATCCTTCCTCCTTACTAGACATCACATCTCCAGGGTTGTTGCTGCACTCTCCCTACCTTCACCGTCGTGGCAGGCTCCTTCCCTCCTTCCCTCCTTCTCTCTCTCATACACGCCATGACTTGACCAGCCAAACGAGGGCTTCCCCTCCATTTCTTGCCACCCTTCGCTTCCCTCAGATGTTGAATCTCCCTGTTTTATTTTTAACATCGATTTTTCCAGCCCTAAAGTCCCCGGCCGGGTTGCCTTCCTTTCCCTTCCTTGTCTTTCCGAGATCCCCAAACACTAGCCTAATTCGGGTGTGTATGGCCAACAGAGAGAGGAAGAGGAAAGGGGGGGGGGGAAGAGGATTGGATCCTGAGTCTCTGGGCCACTTCCTCGTTTCATCAAACGGCCCAGAAAGCATTGGGCCGGTCAGAACAAGAGGCTCCATGATCTTAGGGTGGGGCATATTAATCCAAAGCAAAAGCCATTCGTTTCTGGAAGCCGAAGATCCGATCAATACCTACATGCCTTGGTTTAAACGTAATCGTCAATGTCATTTGAAGGAGGCAGAGGGGGAGAAAGACAGGATATTTGGGAAGGGAGGGGGATATATTCTTTCTCAATTCCGAACTGAGAGCCACAGAATCCACCTCTCTTTCTCTCTAATGCATTTGCAATGGCTTCTTTTCCTTTCCCACCCCCCACCCCCCGCTTTTCCCCTCTGCTTCACATTTATAAGCAATTGCAATGAGACAGAAAAATAAATATATTTCACACACATTTGTACATCTCAATCAGAAAAGCGAAATTCCTTCTGCAAACAGGCAGCACCGCCAAACACCGCCTGGAAGGCCGGTCCTCTCTCTCTTTTCCTCCTCCTGGCTATAGCACAATGTCAAGTTTAAACCCAAGACCTTCGGCTTCTCAACTCCAGAGAACACTTGTTCTCAACAAATCCGAGCTCTTTCTCAAGGCAACAACCTGCAAATGTACAAGTTTCCTCCTCCGAGTCTTTTCCAGGATATTGTTAATAAATCAAGAGAAATAAAATATCTAATTGTTATCACCCCGGTACTCCTTGTGAGACGGAATCTCTGTTTGTCTGAATTTACTAACAATCGCCAGTGGGCGAGAAAATAAGCAGGAGAATTGAAAAAGATGAGAAAAATGATTTTCAAGGCTACATATATGACTTTAAAGAAAGAAGAAAGGAAAGGAAACACAATGTTCGCGGCGTAACCTTGCAACGTCCTTGACCACAAATTCTTCCCGGCCATAAACGAGGATTAAAACAACTCGGTTCGAGTCCTGCACCTTTGAATATCTTACTAAATTTAGTAGTCTAACCTGCTAAAGGTGGTCTTAATTGTGCAGATTATCTATGCAATCCCAATTCACACAGATCGAGGAAAGAGAACGAGAGACTAGTTTTGGTGTTGCTATACCTAACAATTGATATACATTATGTGGTTAATAATTGCATATGAATATGCTAAAATAAGGGATTGTTTACTGAATCAGATAAATCAAAATATGCCCCAGTACAATGTACGCAGTTTAAGGGGAGAGATGAGTCTTTGATTTCCATCTGCAGTGACCAAAGCTTTATGCTTCTGTTGCGCCCAATTCTAAGAAGGCAGCAGAAACAGATCTCAAAATACTCTCACTTCTAATTCTAGTCAAACCAGTCTCAAAATCTGAACCGTTTCCCCCCCAGTATTTCGAAAAGGAGGGCAAGTTTAAAAGGGGGCTTGAGGGGAGGAAAAACCATAGCCCTAATACAATTGACATTTCCGACCAAAGGTCCCCCTATGGTCCACGTTTGCCTTGCTCGCTCCCTCACTAGCATGGCGCCATCCATGTTAACACACAAGCTCCCATCAAACAAATGCACCAGAGCCGACCAGGGCTATCTATAGAGGCAGCCAGACCCACAGAACCATTAAGGAGATACAGTGGGTCACCTCCTTTCGCTGGAATGTGCATCGTTGGTTTCTGCGCTTTTGCTTTTGCTGCAATGGAGTAACTTCCCCTCCCTCTCGCCCTCCCTCCCTCCCCCCACTGCTTCCCTCCCTCCCACCCAAACCTTGACTGCGCAGCTAAAATGGCTCCTGTGTCTTCTTTCGCAATGGAACAAGAGAAGACCTTCCTCTGGATGCGATCTCCTTCACCCCACCCAGACTTCTCTTCCTCGAGCCCATTAAGGACCCTGCCACAGACAACCCCAAAGCGATTCTTTCCCCGCTTCTCGCCTCGCACACCCAACTCCAAAAATATAACCACACCACTGGAAAACCAACACAAAAGCTAGCCACCACTTTCCCCATTGCATCAAGTGTATTTGCAAGACTCTAGGTTCCATTATTTCAAGTTCAAGGACACCCGACCACCGCTTCTTAAGGAACCCCTTCCTCCTACAATTCCCAAAAGATCTCTTGCAGTCTGGAAATGCAGAATTAAACAAGCCGTGGTTTCGCCGGACAACAGAGACGAAGGGTGCTTTCAGGTTGTCCACTCTCTCGATCACCCAAAGCCAAAATAAACCACATCCTCTGAGATAGAGACCCATTTCTAGCCTTTCTCTTCCAACGCCAAACCGTCCATCATTTGCAAAGCGAAACTCTTCCCCCCCCCCCCCCCGCCCTCCACCCCGCATCCATCTTTTCCACCCCAATCCTGGGGACTTTACCGTTAGGCGTCTTGGATGGTCTTCACTCTCCTGGAGCCAGCCGGTACTCTGCTCCCAATGACATCTCGCCCAAAGAAAGCATCCGTGGAAAATTAGGAGGACTCGCATCACGTTTGAGGGTGGGGGGAGAGGATGAGAGAGAGAGAGAGAGAGAGAGAGAGAGGGGAGGAAGCAGATGCGCCTGGTCCTGCTGGAGATGGTGCTGTAATTTTGTGCCACCCAAGATAAGACACTAACTTGACCTTAACTTTGTTATGGCGCCCCTAGTTATCTGGAGAACGTGAACAGACACTGTCTGGCAGCTCTCGTAAAAACTGACTGGAGAAGCGATTCTGAGTCATTTCATTTATTGCTGCCACAGCTCTGCAAGAAAGCCTTCCTCTCCCCCCTCTCTCTCTTTGCATCCATCCCCCCCCCCCCCTCGCCAAACTTTAATTATTTATGCTCTTTTAGGAAACACAAAAGCGCCCAGAGCCCCATTTGGAAGAATCCGGGGGACGGTCCTTTCGCCTTATCAAACTCCCAGGCATTTGCCGGAGCTGGCGGGGCTCAGCCTATCAGAGGCAAGGACTCTTCCCGGACGCCAGTGAGATGCGGGTCTGAGGCTGACTGACTCGGAGGAGGAGATGGAGGTACACACACTTGCGTGTCAGGGATGGAGCAGGAGCATCCTGCTTGGGCATGGGGCCAGACCCAGCCAGGGGACATATTCACCACCCCTCCATACACATACACAATCACAGGCACACCACAACTCACCACCTAACAACTCAGCATCCCAATGCGGGTCATCTGCACCAACCTCATTTTACACCCGACTTTCTTCTGCTATCACTGCTGGGTGGTAGAAGATGAACCACCTTTGGGGCTTTATAGATAGAGACAATGACCGAAATGTGATAAGCTCCAAGATAATTAAGGCCTCAGTCCTATGCAGATACACCTAGGAGGAAAACCTACTGGTTATAGGGGGGCTTAAGTAGGGAAAAAACAAGCATCCAGTAGTGTTGTAAAAGGATATACTTCAAATATGTTTACAATGGAAAACGGGAACAAACCTATCCAAATCCCTTACAAAAAAAGGTGTCCTTGAATTCCGAAGGCACGCAGATTCGAGAGACATGTATGTACCGGTGTGTAGGAATTGATATTTGTGTGTGTTTATATGGCACCCATTCGTTAAGACGTTTTTGTTCACAGTTACAAGACAGAATAGTTGCGGAGAAATCTTCCCTCTATTATCAATTCATCGATCCATCTACCTGTCGCCCAATTACCCCGACCATCTATGCCCTATTAGCTTTGCTATCCGGAACTACATAATCTATAGCAACATAGGGGCTGTAGCTTCGCCTGGCAAAATAGGTGTGGAATAATTTGCCTACCTCTGTGCACACAGTGTGTTTCTATGAGCAAATTTTTCAATACATAAAGGCTGGTCAAACAGGAGCTATTTATTTCTCTGATTTAAATTAAAAAATATATGAATATGCTACCTCCACGCAGGTACATACTAGATATAAATGTTATTTTCCTTGCCCTTCTCTGACACACTTTGCATATCACTTTGCGGCCATAAATGCTGCAAGTCGACCATAATCCACAACTGCAGAGTAACTGAATTTGTTAAGATGGCACTGCCATTTCTGCAATTTCATCTGCTAGCATGTCATGTTGTAAAACCCAAGAATCCAACGTTTGCAAGTTAAAATTTAAGAATAAAAAAAGAGGAGATTGTCCAACCCCTGCTTTTATTACTCATTTTAGACAGAAATATGACTGGCAGATGCATAGTTGTGAGGCGTTATGGAGAAGATTTTCTGAATATGAAAGACTGTGTATTTCCTCAACATTATAGATTTTAATAACTCCATTCTAAATTTTTGACATTTATTTATTAGGTTCCTATTTTTTTCACCTTTAAATTACACCTTTTAGAATAAACCTGTAAGTCTAAATTTTTACCATGCAACAGAAAAAATAATAACACTAAATGGAAACCAGTCGGCTTTTATTTACAGGTTATTTTGGCTTAATTCTGGCCGAATTATATCTATCCCTTTCCAGACCTACCTTCTTTTTTGCTTTGAAGCATCATGAAATATTTAGTGTAAAGACAACAGCAAAGAGAAATGCGTTTAAAACATAAAATTACAACAACAAAAAAAGCTTTCATTCTCGATTTGTTTTTAAAATGGCCAGGGCCAGATTTCTGCGATCAAAGTAAAAGGAATCTTAGATATTTATTTTGAAGGCGACAAAGGATTAATGCATAATAGGAATTTAGCAATTTAATCTTAAAATACGGCAGTTGTTTTCACACCTGGAATGGTTACTGATTCTAGTCTTTGGCATTTACAGTTGTGTTACATCTCCACACAAATTTGGGATATATTTTCCGAGGGATTTAAAGGTTAACAATAAAACGAGGGTTCCTATTAATGCTTGAAGTGCGGCTACCAAACATTCATTTCCTTCTCAGTTCTCCTCTTACAGAGATTCTCTGGAGGATTTCTTTGTCCTTTTAGCAGAGGAGAAATTTCGAAAAAAGAGAGGTGCAGAGAAATAATAATTTCAGGTCAAATGCCTTTTTTTTAACTCCTTGGGAGGGAAATTAAATCAAATTACACATTTAAATCTCTTCATAATGAGTAAGATTTTTCTTCTTCTTCTTAAATGAAAAGAGTTTGGTTTCTCAAATATTCCTCTTTCCGCCGTCCTGGAGACCAAAGCAGACCAAACCCACTGGAGTCATCAAAGTCCGACCTTAAGAGGC
Organism: Sceloporus undulatus; assembly: GCF_019175285.1. Classification (NCBI taxonomy): domain Eukaryota; kingdom Metazoa; phylum Chordata; class Lepidosauria; order Squamata; family Phrynosomatidae; genus Sceloporus; species Sceloporus undulatus. Next base: position 205,378,560 of record NC_056522.1, read on the forward strand.
TGGTTCCCCGCTGCAAAGGCTAATAGTGTTCCTAATCTCTATTCCCAATTAGATTCATGCAATTTGTGGCATGGTTCTGCATGGCCTTGAGAGGGAGGGAGGCAAGGAAAGAATTGCAGGATCTGAAGACCCAACTGAGCCGCTTCCTTGATTCTTTTGTGCCCGGTCGGCCTTTCATTTTGCCTGTAGGTTTTGGGCAAGGCCAAAGTCAACCGAAACAGGAAAGCAAGGCTAGAAGGGGAGTCGAGAGAGGGGAGGGAGACACACACACACATACACAGAGAGAGAGGAAGCCAAGGGCAACTAGGAGGAGGTTTGCAGGAGGACAAATGGCCAGTCCGCTTTGGCAGACATAGGCGGGCGGGGGATGGGGGAAGACTCGCCTTTGGCGGAATTGGGTGGGGGGGGTTGTATTGAAGAGAAGGGAGAAAGACAGAAAGAAGGAGAAAGCATGGATTTGGGGGTTTATAGGGAGAAAAATCAAAACAAGATCCTCTTCCATTCGGCCAGGGTGGGAAATGTCCCCTTTTAAAAGTTAAGTGCCCCCACCCCCCATTCCCAAAGTTGTGGGGGAGACTTCAGACTCTTGCAATATATTTACTGGCCCAATACACAACGAGAGGTTCCTTCGTTCGGTTTCCACACAACAGGCCGCGTAACAGAGGATCCAACCTCTGTGTTATGTGGAGCCTCGGAAACAGACGTGGAAGGAACAGGGCGAGGAAAAAAGAGAGCCGTAGGCCCAAGGAAGACAAAGAAAGACCCCAGAGGAAATTCAACGAGGCAAAAGGGACCTTCCCGCCCCACCTGGCCTCAAAATATCGACTTGGAAGTCGGCAGCGGCCCTAGAGAAGCCTTCATGCGCCTCCAAGAGAAGGCTTTTCGTGGTCGTGTAAGACACCCATACACACAGCCACTCCACGCATCTGAGGAAGTAGACTTTAGTCGAGGAAAGCTCATGCTGTCAACTCCTTATTTTCAGTTAGTGTCAAGGGGCTACCAGATTTCTCTACACACACACAAGGAGAGAGAGTATGCAAGGGAGGTGGGTTGGATCAGGTCAAAAGGACCCCGCCCGCAAAGATGTCCCTCATTTCCGAGCAAAGGACCCCAGGGTTGGAGAGGAAGAGGATATCCAGCAGGACGATTAATTGCATCTCCAAATCAACACCAGGTTTTGGGGGGAGGGGGGACAGCAGGGTCTCCTATATCCAGTTTCCTCCAGGAATCGGGGAGCGGTGCAGACAGAGCCTTGTCTTCTTTGCTCATCCTCTGCGGAGGGTCTCCCGCCCACCCACTTTTCACTCCCTCATTCCCTCCCTCGGTCCTTTTTAGGCGCAGACAGGGATCTGGCAAGGAGATTTGCTGCAGTGGAATCACACACACACACACAATCCAGAGTGGGAGAGCCTTGGTGCACACATTGCCCAGGTTGTCTGGCGAAGAAACGAGAGGCAGTGAAGCCAGTCCTTGCCGCGCCTTTGTTGCACCACGGCAAATTAAATCACACACACACACACACACACACACACGAAGACGTTGATAATTCAAAATACCTTTTTTTAATTTGTGATTTTTTAAAAAAATAGGGCGCCCCGAGTCCATGGTTTTGTGTTGAGAATAAGGGAGAGAGAGAGAGAGAACTTCCTTTCCTTTGCAAAGGAAAAGAAGAAGCAAGTAGGGTTTACCTGCCAATCATGGTGTAGAGATTTCAGTGTTGGACTAGGACTCTGGAGGAGACTCTGGAGGTTCGTATCCCGGCTCGGCCATTTAAAGCCACTGGCTGACCTTGGGCAAGTCATACTTTCTCAGCCTCAGGAGAAGGCAATTGCAAACCTCCTCTGAACAAAACTTGCCAAGAAAGCCCTATGATAGGTTCACTTTAGGGTCGCCATAAGTCGGAAAGGATTTGAAGGCACACAACAACAACAACAACAACAACAACAACAACAGCAAAGACATGCTCAAGGCCTTGTGCCACACACAACAGTCTCCCAGACAAGAGACATTTCTAAGAAGTTCAAGGTAAGGCTGAAGACTTTCAGATACTCCTCCAGAGGCAAGTTCACGATTAAGAGGGAAAACTAAGGGAAGAAGCAGCGGCGGCCACTTCACCCCCTTCCCTTCCTTGCCCTGCCCTGCCCTCCCCTACGTCGGGGTCGCGCCTGCGCCTGGACCTTACTACTACCCCTAGTAGATTGCCATCGCCTGTTCGCGCATGGCCACACGCTTCTTCTTCATGCGCCGGTTCTGGAACCAGATCTTCACTTGCTGGTCGCTTAGGTTCAGTCTGTTGGAGAGCTCTTTCCTTTTCTGGCGATTAATAAACTCGTTGAGGAGGAATTCGCCCTCCAGTTCGGCGATCTGCTGCTTGGTGTAAGGCTTCCGTTTCTTCCTCGACCTCCCTTGCGGGGTGGCGGGGCTCCAAGGCAAACCTGCAAGAGACAGGACACCGGGCGGCAGTTGTGTGTGATGCGAGGGCCAGAGGTCCCACCAGAGCCGGCCTCGGTGGCTTCAAGGAGCCACGGCCAAAGCCCCCAAAGGGACACACCAAGGTGGGCGATGAATGTGTGTGTGTGTCTGTGTGTGTGTGTCTGTGTCTGTGTGTAGGGGGGAAAGCAAGCCTCCCCGGAGATCAACACGGGTGACATTGTTTTAGAAGGGATGAATGCTAGGCTGCAGCCCTGAAGACCCTGGGAGGAAAGTCCCCCGGACTTCCTTCTGAGTAAAAGGGACCCAGGAGCAAGCCTCGGGGTTGAGATCCCACCTTTGACCCTTCCGACGCAAGGCCCAAAGGGGTCACCAGGCTCAGGGAAGAAGGAAAGGAAAGTTATTCCCGGCTTGGGCATGAAACCCACTAGGTGACTAGCTGAATGGCACTCCCTCACCCTCAGGGCAAGGCAATGGCAAACCCCTCTGAATAAACCTTGCCAGGAAAACCCAAGGATAGGGTCGCTATAAGTCAGAAATGACTTGAAGGCATACAACAATGCCCCACCGGGTTTGTGTGTCATCAGGGGGTTTAATTCTTGGGTCCCAAGGAAGGGGGGTTTCGAGTCGTGTAAGGCCCAGGGCCTTGGCTAGCAGGAGCACGGAAGGGACCTCGTTTTGGCTTCCTACCATCCGAGAGCAAGGAGGCCCGGAGGCTGGGCAGGGCGGCCGGAGGCAGCGTCAGGTTCAAGTTGATAGAGGCGGAGGCGCGCTTGAGGTCCTCCTTCCAGCCGGAGGCGCAGGACTCGGCGTCCAGAAGAGCGGCGGCTGGCCAAGTCCTCCTGGCCTCCTCCTTGGGCGCTTTGGACGGGGCTAGCAGCACCCTCCTGGCCCCCAAGTTCCCTTGCTCTCCCCGGACCCAGACCTCCCGGTGGCTCTGCCGGCCCCGCTCTTCCTCCTCCTCCTTCTCCTCCTCTTCCTCGTCCAGGGCGGAGGCCTCGTGGTGGGGGGCGTAGTACTTGTGGGTTCCGCCTAGGGCGCCCTTGCCGCTGAGGGGAAGGTAAGGCGGCGGAGGCTGGGGCGAGGGGCTGCTCAGGGCCTGTCCTGTCCCGCTGGGCTGGTTTGGGCAGGAGGAGCTGGCACAGGTCCATGCCAGGGGGCTTCTCGGGTAGGGCAAGCCGGCCAGCTGCGGATGGCTTCTATTCGCCCTCAAGCTGGGGAAATAAAAGGCCTCAGGAGGGGCTGCGGAGGGAGCCGAGGGCAAGTTCAGGAGGGAGTCCATGTAGCCCGGCCGGCAAAGGCTGCTCCGGTCGCACATCTCTCCGCAGCCTGCTCCCCTCCGTCGGGGTTTTAAGGGGGCGGCCGGGGAAGGAAACCCAGCTCCCCAAACGGAGGGCAGACAAGAAGGTTGGCGCCCGCGGCGGGTCCTTTGCGGCCCGGCATTTCCGATACGGCCGTCTTCTTCTTCTCCTCCTCCTCTTCCTTCGGGCCAATAGAGCCTCCTTCGAAGAAATAGCAAGAGAACACCTCAAAATGGGGAGGGGAGAAAGGGAGAGACCCAAAGCATAGAAGAGGAGGAGGTGGGGAGGAAGAGGAGAAGGAGGAAGAAGAGGAGGGCGGAGAGGGATCTCTCCAGTCAGGGAACACTGAGGGCAAATGGACGGGGGAGAGGGGGAGTCCTTGTGACAAAGTTTAGAGCCCCCCTCCTTTCCCCTCTCCTCCTCCTGGCCCTAGGACTTGAACCTGCACCATGGAGTGATCTGCCAGCCCCCAGCCTCCTCTCAGCCGATGTGAAGATTGGTTCATCTTTTTTGCCTCCATTGCGCGGCTTCCCTGGTTTTAATTCTGATTTCTTCCCAGAGTTAGTGAAGGCCTCTGTGTGGAGGTCTGCATCCTTCATATAGAGGTGTGTGTCTATGTGTAGTATATCTGCGTCCAGAGGCAGAGAGAGGGAGAAAGAAAGAGAGAAGGAATATTTTTACTGCACATACAGTGGGCCCTTGGTTCACTATGAAGCGTTAAAGAAATGTAAATGCTGAAGTCGAAGGCTTTCATGGCTGGCACCCATACCTTTTTGTGGGGTTTTGAGGCTATGTGGCTATGTTCTAGAAGAGTTTATTCCTGAATAAACTCTTCTAGAACATGGCCACGTAGCCTGAAAAACCCACAAAAAACAATGTAAATGCTTTTGCTGTTGCAATACATATAATTTCCCTCTCTCAAACATCTTTCTGTACATACCTATGTCGAACAGAATAGTTATGCACCTTGATTTCTGCTTTGTTTTGTTTGGTTTCTGATTCTGGGTTTGGTTCCAGGACCCTCCATGGATACCAAAATCCGTGGATCCTCAAATGCCATTATATGCAAAGCCATAGTAAAATGGCGTTCCTTGCCTAAAATGGCAAAATCAAAGTTTGCTGTTTGGAATATATATATATATTTTATAATCTTCAAGCCGTGGATGCTTGAATCAATGGATTAAAAAAATCCATGGATATGAAAGGCTGACTAGGACCAAAACAGAAATCAAGGTGTATAATTATTATGTGTGTAGATGCAAGTGCAACATACATGTGCGCAGAGTGCGCCATGGAAAGTATATTTATTGCACTTACTAACGAAACAGAAGTCAGGCTTTCTGTGTGTGTAGATATATGAACAACATGAATGTACAAAGAGAGAGTGTATTACATTAAAGATAAAACAGAAATTGTCGTGTGAGAGCATACAAAACAGGGATAGGGAGATGTTACGGACTTTATGTGAGGTCTGTGTCAGTCAACCCAAAAATGGATGGCAGGGAGGACGAGATCTCTGCCTAAGTTGTAGATCCCATCTCCATTTTACTGAGAGGAGGTGGGTCACCCAACGTTTTGGCATGAACATGAATGCACTGTGCAACTTCTGTGTATGTTTTACTCAAAGGTAAGACCTACTGAGCTCCATAACGCTTCTTCCTAGATAGAATTGCACATGATAGCATGCCTTGTCCTTATGGGCTAGAGATCGGATATGAAAAATGAACTAACCAATATTATAATTCACATACCTTATGGTTTACGTATTAGATATGACACGCTCCTACAAGCCTGCGCTACATCTAATACTTGAATGCACGAAAAAGGCACATATTTATTGGTTTTGTATTATCTAATGCCCCCGTTTTGAACACATTCTGATTATTTTAATGTAACATTTTCCTTATATTTAGAAACAAGGTGAATTGAAATTGCTGACTATTAAAATTTCTAGCAGATCACTTGATGCTTGTCAGTAATTCTGAATCAATTTACCTGGAAATAAGTCTCACTGAACTCTATGTCGTTTGCCGTTAATTAAACAAATATGAACTGGCAAGACCTTGGGGATTTAGCCGGCTTAAAACGTTTCATCTCTATTACTAAGCGCTTTCCATTAAAACCCTGATTCACTGAGCCTCATTCTTGACAACAGAATGCTGTGCTTTTTAAAAAATCTCCTTACTCTCTCTCTTTTAAAATATATGTTTTCTGGGAATTATTATATTGGAAGGCAAAGAAAATGTGTTTGTGCGAGTGAGTGAGAGCGAAGGCACAAACACAATGTATATCTTACTATAGCTTGTTTGTCATTGAAAAGTATATTACAATTTTTCCAAAAATGGCGAGTAAGGATGGATTTTCTTTTGAATCTCTCCCCCAAGCCGCCCCCCAAAATCTGTTTTGCTAAATTACAAACGAAAAAGCTTGCGGTGTACTCCTTTAATTGTCTACCCAGCGCTAAATCCCATTGTTTTCAGTGGAGCAACTGCATCTAGGATTGACGCCATTAACCTGAATGCTCTTGGCTAGTCCTCTTTAGAGTAGATCCATTAAATTAATATTGAATGTTGAGGTAACACAGAGACATTCACCATTTATGCAATGGGTCTACTCTAGTTAGGATGTTTATGGCCAACTAACTCCTGCAGTGATATTGGTTATGGAGCCATTCCCCTGAAGATTTTGAGTCCTGTTTTGAAAACAGATCATAGTTGGGAAAGGAAAAGGAAGAAATTGGAATCTGGTAATGATGACCACCGAGAGCCTTCAGTGATGATTGTCTAATTAACAGTATTAATTTGCATGCCATCTTCTCTCCCCTCTTCTCTGGGAAAAAGTGGTACGGTCGGTGTGGTCTGCGAGGAGATGAGAAGGGGATTAGTAGGTATCTTCCTTGCAAACAGAACCAATAAAAAAAAAGGGGGGATTCTTCTTCCCTTTCCTGAGCCCCCAAAAAGGCAGAATCCGTCTTCCTGCTCTCTAGGCTGAAAATAGATTGGCTCTATGTTTGCAAGGACTGGGATCGAACTGGCCCCCAGTGGCTACAAGCGTATTCAGCCGCTGTCTACAGAGTTAGTCACTGGACATTTTGAGCAGACATTATCGTAATATAGGTTTTTTTTTTTAAAAGAGGATATTGAAGAGGGATAATTTTTCTCTGTAATCCGTTCAATTAGAGAGAGAAGAGCCAGTTTTGTGAAACATTTCATAAGTCATTTCCAACCTTCTTTGACCCAAGATATTTCCCGCTCAGACTCAGCTAAATGTATAGTGTTAAAAGATGGAATTAAAGATACTGCCTTTAAGAGACCCGGAAAGGACAGATCATGTCCATTATTGTAGACCTTAAATATGTGTGGCTTCATATAAAAAATCCAGTACTACATCTTCAGATTCATGGTGTCTGTTGTTTGGAAGGCGTGAATTTAGACCAGTCCGAAGTCAGCCAGTCCTTTCCTCTGATACACAGCCTACACAGTTGTTGTTGGTCTCTCATCCAAGCATTTCCAAACACAAAGGATTTATAATTTGAATTGACATCCTCACATACCAATGGCATATTTATGTCTGTGCCTGGCTTCCACTCCACCAAATGCATCAGAGGAAGTAGACTCAAGTCTACGAAAGCTCATGGTGCCAATTTCTTTCTTTCAGTTAGTCTCAAAGGTGCTACAAGGTCTCTCTACAGGGCTGACCCTGTTTAGTTTCCAGGATCAGATGTATTCCTTGCCTAAGAAAACTCATGGGGTCGCCTTAAGGTTACAGGCAAATTGGAGGCACATACAGACACTGGGGCTTGCTTTTGTTTTCTGCCTACAGGAGGAGGCCACAGTTTATACCAGTAATTCCCAAACGTTTGTCTTCCAGGTATTTTGGACTTCAACTCCCAGAAGCTCCAACTAGCTTGGCCTATAGTCAGGAATTCTGTAAGGTGAAGTCCAAAACCTCTGAAGAACCAAAATTTGGGAACCACTGATTTAGACTTTCCCGCCTTCGCCCAAAGGAACGAACTGGGCGAGCTAGTGTGTGTATGATAGGTGCCTTCAAGTCACCAATCCACTTATGGCGACCTTGTCAATTTCATAGAGTTTTCTTAGGCAAGGAATACTCAGCTGTGGTTTTGTCATATTTTTCCCTCTGGGCTACTAAACCATTTCTACTAAGGCCGATCAACCCAGCTCCCGTGGAATGGGCAACCTGGCCTTTCCAACTGGGAGGGTCTGAATGGCCAGTGTGGGACTGTGGTTTGAGGGTTGGACATTGGTGACCAGGACTCAATTCCCAGCTTGGCCATAAAACCCACTGAGTGACCTTGGGTGAGTCACACTCTCTCAACCCCAGAGGAGGGCCATGGCAAGCCTCCTCTGACTAAATCTTGGCAAGAAAACCCCAAAGATGTGAAGACACACAGCACACAACAAACCAACAGGCGACGTGAAGGCACATACACACAATCGAGGTTTCTCCTTCCTGCCTCCCTCTCTGCGTTGTTTCAAGGGAGAAGCTTGAGAGAAAAGTTACTTTTGGGAGTTGTAGTCCGGAAAAGTAACTTTCCCCAGCTGTATGACCACTCTGGTCTTCTAATCTCTTCTCCGCAGAAGGAAGGTCTCCACGCCTTCCTCCAGGAAACATTCCCACTGACCTAAAATGGTGAACCGGGAAGGTCTCAGTTCCCCGCGTGCCTTCCTCGTCCTTCTCAGTTTTAGTTTTGTTGTGTTCTGTTTTAAATCTTGGAGATCACACTGGCGGCCCTTTTCCTCTTGACTTTCCCGGCAATGTTCCTCTCTTTGCCGCCGCCCCCTCCGCTCCTCCACCTTCTTCTTTCAAGGAAGACCGAAACCAGCCCCCCAAGGATCCCGCCTTGCCTTTGAACGAAATCTTTAAACTATTATTTCCTTCCCCCCTCAGCCTCACAACATGATCCTGCAGACCACACAGGCAACGCCAGAGGATATTGCCCACCGCCGCTACCTCTAATTTTTATGGGTTGACTGATGTCTCCCAATTGAGCCTCTCTCTTATTAAGTAAGAGCCGGGCTTTGCCTTCTTCCAGGCTTCAACCCAATGGCTGGAGGGGGGCAGTCGGACACTTGAGCCACATTCCCTCCTTTAGAAGAAAACGACCCAGTTCTGCCAGCGCCTTCGTATTTATTCATCCGAGTGAACATTAGTTTCATCTACATTTATATCCCGCTTTTCCTCCCTCAAGGCAGCAAATATGAATTTCCCGACTGTACATAATCAACATGAGAATTTTGTTTTAATACTGGCATGAAAACAAACAAACAAAAATATGTAGGCTCTGTACAGATTAATATTTTAATTATCCATGCACATATATGTCTGTTTAAGTCCATATGACCAATAACCTACAGTCCATATGACCAATAACCTACGTATTGCTGAGTTATATATGCAAGTCTACTAGCCTTCCTAGATACTTGTATATTATTATTATTATTATTATTATTATTGTTATTATGCTTTATTTCTATAGCGCTGTAGATTTACACAGTGCTGTACATGAAATCAGTAAAATAGATAAAAAATTAAACCTGCCCATGGCATACATTCTACGAAATAATAGCATAATACATATAAAATAATACATAATAATACAGGAAGGGGTTCAATGAAATAAGGCATTATTAACTGTTAAGTTCATATTCTGCCTTTCCTCCAACCATCTCATTGCAATGTCCATAGATTTTCCATATTTTACATACAAAGAAAACACGCAAGAATACACACACAGAGAGAGAAAAGTTAAGAGCAAACTAGAAATATATTTCAGTATTATGGCAAGACATTTGGCTTCTGGCTCCTTCGGATGTTGTGGAAGGGAGAGAATACAGAGCATGTGAAGAAAAAAGTTAAACTTCATGCAATAAATATTGAAGTGTATTTCTAGTCGGTTCATCACTTTCATTCGGATGTTGTTGGGCGCCCTCAAATCGTTTTCGACTTCTGGTGACCCCTAGGCGATCCTATCACAGGATTTTCTAGGCAAGAGTTGTTCAGAGGAGGTTCACCATTGCCTTCCCCTGAGGCTAAGAGAGTGTTACTTTACCCAAGGTCACTCAGTGGGTTTCATGGCTGAGCTGGGAATCAAAATCTAGTCTCCAAAGTCCTACTCCAACACCCAGACCACTGTCCCACGCTGGCTCTTCATCCCAGGAGGAGGCAGTTAATTATCTAGATAATATATAG
>NC_056522.1:205388513-205431013 GCF_019175285.1 Sceloporus undulatus
ATATAGATATAGATATAGATATAGATAATAGCAATATATCTATATCTATATCTATAATTATCCCACTGGCTCTTCATCCCAGAAGGAGGCAGTTAATTATCTAGATAATATATAGATATAGATATAGATATAGATAATAGCAATATATCTATATCTATAACTATAATTATCCCACTGGCTCTTCATCCCAGAAGGAGGCAGTTAATTATCTAGATAATATATAGATATAGATATAGATATAGATATAGATAATAGCAATATATCTATATCTATATCTATAATTATCCCACTGGCTCTTCATCCCAGAAGGAGGCAGTTAATTATCTAGATAATATAGCTATATAGCTATATTATCTAGATAATTAACCGCCTCCTTCTGGGATTATCTAGATAATACACACACACACACACATATCTAATATATGTAGATAATTATTTTTCTCCTTCTGGGATCCAGAATAGATTTAGATAAGTGACTGTCTGATGCTTTAAAAATGCCCCCTTTCTGTTCACGTGTACACACAAAAGGATGTATATAGGTACGAAGGTCAATAAGGACCACGTTTTTAAAGCCACTGAATATGCCCTCCTAGGCTTGGTATGTTTCCCGGAAGCCAAACCCACTTTGTGGATCGGGACTGACTCCGCAGTAGCTGTGCACAGAACTGCAGCCTGAAGTGGCTGTCTCTCACTCCCTTGAAATCTGCCAGGCTTCCCAGTTTATTGGGCTGAAACTGTCCTTCAAAGCAGAGCTGCTTAGCGGTAAAGGGAGATTGGGACGCTTGTAATGTATTCAAGGTTTCCCACACTCACAAATAAAAACTAAGTGTTACTGAACCACTAGACCTTTGAAATGAAAACGACGACGCTGTTATTACATGTTTTTCTTACACTTCCTCCAAACAACCGTAGTTTGAAATATACTCTGGAATAAAGTTTTCAGCTATTCGTCTATCCAAGGCGTCCTTCCATCTGAGGAAGTGGACTGAAATCTAGGAAAACTCACGCTGCCAACGTCTTTCTTTCAGTTAGGTCCAAAACACACTGCAGAAATAATCCAGTTTGAGACCGCTCTAACTGCCCTGGCTCAGTGCTAGGAAGTCCTGGAAAGTGTAGTTTGTTGTGGCACCAAAACTCTGACAGAGAAGGCTAAATGTCTCCCAAAACTACTGTTCCCAGAATTCCCTAGCATTGAGCCAAGGCAGTTAAAGCGGTCTCAAACTGGATTATTTCTACAATGTGTTTTGGGCCTTGGTTTCAAAGGTGCTACCAGATCGTTCTACATACTGATTCCGAGTAAAGTGGTATAGGATCTAAACGTTAAGTACTTTCAGATCCAGATTAGTGGGAGGTATAAACAGGAGTTAGGCAAGTGCAGTATACTGGCTTGGGGGCTGGATTAGGACTTTGGGAGACCAGGGTTCAAATGGATCATAGAAACCCACTAAGTGACTAGGAAGTCACACTCTCTCAGCCTCGGAAGAAGGCAATGGCAAACCGCCTCTTGCCAAGAAAACCCATGACATAAGCTGGAGTAGCCTGGAAGGCACCTAAGGACACAACAAGCAACGATGCCATATAAAGTCTCCCACTGGGAATGAATGAGACTGAAGAGTGCTTAAATTTTATCTGGATCTGGCCCTTCACATTTTACTATAATGCAAAGATTTATTCACCGAAGTATTGTATTTTTGAAAGAGCCAGCACAGTGTAGTAGTTTGAGCCTTGGACTATGACTTTGGAGGACCGTGTTTGAATCCCTGCTCAGCTATGAGACCCACTGGGTGACCTTGGGCAAGTCTCACTCTCTCAGCCTCAGAGGATGGCAGTGGCATCTTGTCAAGAAAACCTCATGATAAAGAAGAAGTAAGAGGAATGAAGATATTAATAACAATTTTATGTGTGTGTTTTTTTAAATTACTGATTTAATTAATATTAAATGGTTGGATAAGAATTAGACTTAGATAAGGTAATAAAGAATGGATAGCTAATGTGATATATCATATATATGTGGAATATTATGTAAAAGTCTTCTTATATTATTGTAAGTAGGTTATAATACTAATAAAGAAAAATATTTCCAAAAAAGAAAAGAAAAGAAAAGACAACCCCATAATTTCACCTTAGGGTCGCCATAAGTGGGCACACAACAAGAAGAAACTGGAGCGTAGGGCAGAGCAAGATTTACAGATAACTGTGTGCACCAGGTTAAGGAACCCTGGATGAGAGAGCTACCTATAGGAAGCCCACAGTCATAGCAGGAGGGCAGGTTCTGCTGCTCATTTCACCCAAGGAGGGATATGCAGAAACATACTGGTGTTCAGGAGGGCTTACTCCCAGATAAGGGCATGTACGATTGCATTCTTAGTTTAGTCTCTCTCATAGAATCGTAGAGCTGGAAGAGGCTGCAAGGGCCATCCAGTCCAACCCCATTCTGCCATGCAGGAACTCTCAATCAAAGCATCCCTGACAGGTGTCCACCAAGCCTCCGTTTGAAGACCTCCAAGGAAGGAGACTCCTACACTCCGAGGAAGGAGTGCGTTCCACTGTTGAACAGCCCTTGCTGTCAGGAAGTTTTTCCTAATGTTGAGGTGGAATCTCTTTTCCTGTAGTTTGCATCCATTGTTCCGGGTCCTATTCTCTGGAGCAGCAGAAAACAAGCTTGCTCCCTCCTCAATATGACAATATCCCTTCAAGTATTTAAACAGGGCTATTATATCACCCCTTAACCTTCTCTTCTCCAGGCTAAACATCCCCAGCTCCCTAAGTCTTTCCTTATAGGACATGGTTTCCAGACCCTTCACCATTTTAGTTGCCCTCCTTTGGACACGCTCCAGTTTCTCAGTGTCCTTTTTGAATTGCGGTGCCCAGAACTGGACACATTGTTATTCCAGGTGGGGTCTGACCAAAGCAGAATACAGTAGCACTATGACTTCCCTTGATCTTTTCCCTCTCTTTTATTCCATTTCCAGAAAGGTATTTGAACAAGTAGATAGAGAGAGAAAGAAAAAAACAAGACACAAACAAACAGGACCAGTTTGTCAAAAGTGACAAAAAAATAAAATAGAACCCAGGAACAACTGGGTTGTTTCAACAGGCTTTCTCATAGCAAAATAATCTGTTGTATGTCTTCAACTCATGTCTGCCTTAAGGTAACCTATCAGTATTTTCGTGGCAAGGTTTGTTTAGAGGGGGCTTGCCTTCATCTGAGGCTGAGAAGGTGGGACTTGTCCAAGGTCTTGAAGTGGGCTTCTAGGCTCGGTGGGAATTTGAACCCTGGTCTGCCTGAATCCCAGTCCATCACTCAAACTACTAACATCATGCTGGCTCTCAGTAAAAGAACACACTGTGCCTATTTCATACTTTAGCCCCCATCCAAACAATATTTACTAAGCAAAAAACCCGGATGGATTTGTCACTTATTTCCATGTCGTAGCCTGTGTAGTCATTGGAAACTATGCACATCCTCTGGGCAACAAGCCCTGCAGACTTCAGAGAGTATTACCTCTCCCGCACCCACCCCACACATCTCACTTCACCCCTAGTTTTCCACTGACAGAGGCCACAGTTAGCAGCACACAGGACTAAAGAACACAGCCTATTAAGAAGGATTTTCCTCCCAATCAACCTGCTGAAGCTTCAGCTGCTAGTCTGGATGTGTATGTGTTCAAAGACCTTCATGTGAAAATATTTCCCACTCAATGTGGCTAGCTATCTTTGAATCTGAAGAAAGTAAACTGGATATACAAAGCTGGACAAGGGGGAGAGAGGGAGAACGGACTACACAGGCCTCATCCCTGTGTGTATGTGCCTTGCAGTGCCTGCCCACTTATGGCGGCCCCATAAATTGTTAGAGTTTTAGTAAAAAGCATGCAAAGAGATTTGGTGGATCTCCTTAGCAGAGCCCTATACAACAAAGCTTGAGAGAAACAGCAAGGCCAGCCAAAGCAGCCCTAGCAGTAAGAAGCAAAGCAGAGTCTTCATTTAAAATAACATAACAATAGTTTTACACAGGCACAGCCTCATGCCAAGGTAAAAAGAAGTACAAGGTCTACATGCTATTTAGTGGAAAGTATTCAAAAGGAGCTTTATCACATCCTAAAAGGAGCAGCAGGCTGAAGAGGAGAAAAGATAATGGTGACTGGGGCAAAGGAAGGTGTGCTCCAGAGGAAGAGAGTGTGTATGTGTGTGTAAACACAGGCAGGGAATTACCACAAACATGCATCTCTAAGGTCCTAGAAGGTCTCAGTATGCAAAAGTTCCTCTACCCAACATAAACTCCATCAGGTTTTTATTAGGCAAGCAATACCCTGTTTTGGTTTTGCCAGTTCCTTCCTCTGAAATATAGCCTACAGCACCTGGAATTCCTTGGTGGTTTCCTATCCAAGTACTAACCAGAGCTGACCCTGCTTAGCTTCCAAGATCAGACAGGATCTGGCGCCTTGAGAGTATTTATTTTCACCTCATTCCTAGTCCTATTGAATGTACTGTAGAATAATGAAACAACCATCAAGTAAAACTCATTGATTCAATGGGCCTATTGGAGTGATGTATAGCAACAGTACTGAGGCCTGTATCTTCTCTTTTCATATCTCTCTCTCTCTCTCTCTCTCTCTCTGTGTGTGTGTGTGTGTGTGTGTGTATGAAGTTCTCTAGTGTACACACCAATGGAGTGGCCCACTCAGCTACCAGAAAGAACAGTGACTCATTCTTCAAAGTATTTTTATGGGACTACAGAAGCAAAAGCCCTAAAGCACTAATAAATCTTGAGTTAAACAATAGGGAAATAAGTTGAAGAAAGAAGGGAAGAGTTCTTTGAATCACTTCCATGCTATTTTACATTTCTAAATCAGTAAGGATAATTGTAAGTACAACCAAATTACAAATGTGGGTTATACTCCCAGCCTAAAGAGTGTGAAGGAGACCTATTTACTTTCTGATGAGTATGAACCTAGTTAGGATGATACCAATTATCTCAGTCCTGGCCATGCTTACTTAGATATGACCCCCATGAGTTGCATGAAAAATTCCACAAGCATGGGTCTCTCTAGGGTTTATTTATCCCATGTGGAGGCTTGCTTCAGAGTAAAGATGTTCCTAACTGATGGTAATGGCAAACCTCCCCTGAACAAATCTTGCAAAACAAAAACAAAAAACAACCACAAAAAACAAACCCATGATAGGTTTGCCTTAGGGTTACCACAAGTCAGAAAAGACTTGAAGGCACACACACACACAAATGGATATTCAGAACATTTATCAAAATAGTCTTATATGAGATGGTTCCAAGGAACACAGTTATCAAGGAAAAGAGGCACCCACCCTGTTTGCCTTTACTGGCATGTCCTTTCAATTACAATATGAAAGTTCACAAGGGGATGTGGCCTCACAAAGGATTTGAGACAAACTGCATCTCAAAGGCAGTAGTCTTTTGTCTTGCAAATGGATTTTAAGTTTGTTTCCTGGACTGAGTCTTCCAGCACCACATAACCAAAAGGAAGAGGGGCCTAACTGTATAAATATCCTTCCATACCATCTGAACTAAGGACTACAACTACAATATCTTGACCAAATGCAGGGCTATAACTAACATCATTGTGTGTGTGTGTGTGTGTGTGTTCTCATGTATCATTTTTAACTTGTGTATGTGTCTTCCCTCACTCCCCCAAAGTTTTCGTTTCATTAATGACCCAGCATGATGTGGTGGTTTGAAGGTTGGACTGTGACTCTGGAAACCTGGGTTCGATTTTCAGCTCAGCCATGAAACCCACTGTGTAACCTCAGGCAAGTCACACTCTCTCAGCCTCAGACAATGGCCAAGGCAAACCCCTTCTGAAGAAACTTGCCAAGAAAACCCCATGATAGGGCTGTCTTAAGGTCGCCATAAGTCAGAAATGATTTAAAAGCACACAGCAGCAACAACAAAGCATTTTAAACACCTTTGCCTGATGAAGAACTACAGGAAAAAAAGATTCTGCCTAAACATTAGAAGGAACTTCCTGACAGTAAGGGCTGTTCAACAGTGCATGGGGTTGGATTGGATGACCCTTGAGGTCTCTTCCAACTCTGTCTTGTGGACTTTGGATGATAGTGTGCTTTACTATATGGCCAACAGAGCTACCGCTGGATATGTGTCCAGAGGAGGGTGACCAAAATGGTGAAGGGCCTGGAAACCATGCCTTATGCTTCTCGTTTAGGGAGCTGAGTATGTTACACCTGGAGAAGAGAGGATTAAGAGGAGATACAATAGCCCTGTTTAAATATTTGAAGGGATGTCATGTTGAGGAGGGATCAAGCTTGTTTTCTGCTGCTCCAGAGAACACGACCTGGAACAATGGATGCAAGCTGCAGGAAAAAGAGATTCCACCTCAACATTAGGAGGAACTTCCTGACATTAAGGGCTGTTCAACAGTGGAACACACTCCTTCCTCGGAGAGTGGTGGAGTCTCCTTCCTTAGAGGTCTTCAAGCAGAGGCTGGATGGCCACCTGTCAGGGATGCTTTGATTGAGAGTTCCTGCATGGAAGAATGGGGTTGGACTGGATGGCCCTTGTGGTCTCTTCCAACTCTACAGTTCTATGATTCTATGAACTTCCTGACAGTAAGAGCTGTTTGACAGTGGAAAACCTTGCCTGAGAGACTGGTGAAATCTCCTTGTTTTGAGGTTTGTAAGCAGAGGATGGATGGATGGCTATCTCTCGGGAGTGCTTTGACCAGTGTTCCTGCATGGCAGAAGAGGATTAGACTGAATGGCCCTTGTGGTCTCTTCCAACTCTATTATGTAGGATGCAAGTTGTGCCACTGAAGGCATTCCTGCTTCTGGCTGGGATTTCTCCAGTCCAGAGTCTATGCCGCGGTTTGTCCAGCAGATGGCGGTATTGTCCCATAGAAGAGGCAGCAATGCGGAGATTTTTGCAGAGGAAACCCCCAACAGCAAGTCCCTTTGTGTTTTGCCTGCAGCCATTGATTACTGCAAAACTACCCTGCATTTTCGAGAGGATTTGTTGTCGTTCTTGTTGGCCTCTTGTTGCTTTTAGGTGCTAGCGGGCCACGCGTTTATCAGAAAGCCAAATACTCCCGAATAAAGGGAAAAGAGGAGTTATCTAGCAGATCCGAAGGTCCTGGAAAATGGTGCCAAAGAAGAGTAGTAACTAGCCAAGGAAAGATACAGGAACGTGTCGGTGACCTCATTACAGCCCCCCATTTGCACCGTAATCCACGCTTTCTCATTTCCTCGGGGAAAGGGAAGCATGTTGGGATTGTACAGCATGCAATGGAGGACATTTGAGAAAAATGGAGACCACAAACAACAGCTAAAGGCACCCTTTTACAAACACTCTAGCCTTATAATCCATGCTTCTTAGTGATTATCAGAATGGAGGACATTTTGGAATTCCTCTCCAGGGCAGAAGGTTGAAAAGGAGGACATATCTTGGAAAAGGAGGGACTGGGGTCACCCTGCCCTTGTAGGGCTCAGTAGCTTTCTACAGTCGCAGGGACCTTGGCTGCTTGCAAGGGAGGCTTCCAATGTGCTTTGGTATCCTTCTCTAGTTCAGTCTCTGTGTGTGTCTTCCCCTCCTTCCCTGAACTTTTGGTTTCATTTATGAGCAAAGAGCCTCTGTGGAGTGAGCAAGTTTCAAGTTCATCGAGGGATTTGGGGGGGGGGGGCGTGTTCCATCTGTATCTTGCATTTTTGCAAAGCAAGGCCTAGGTCTTGTTGGTTTATCGCGACTAAAGTAAAGCCACTGAACTGATACTAGACTTTGGAACCCACACTTAAGTAAACCTTACTGCTTCCCTGGGTCTCCTCTTCTTCGGATTCATCGGATTGAGGTAGGAGGTAACTCTTTTGCTTATTTATATCGTCTGGAGCCTTCTGCAGGGTGAGTCTCTCTTGAGTAAGTGATTTCAGGAGGGCAACTGCAGTTCATGTTTCAGTCACATGCCTCCCTCCCCCTTTTCCCTCCCCCGACCATTTGCACCAACTATATACCCAGCAAAGTAAACTTTCTCTTGCCTGTAACGGAGAGCAATTGGGACTGGAGTCTGAAAGCTGGAGGAGTTCATGTAGAAGAAATGCATTCCAAATTGTAAAAAGAGAAAGGGAGACACAGAGGAGAATACAAGTGATAAAATCAAATCAATATTATTATTATTATTATTATTATTATTATTATTTAATGTGAAAATGTTGGGAAAAGTTTGATGTGTTAAGATTTGATAAATCAAAATTGTTCCCCCCCCCTTCTTCTTTCTTTCTTTATACAGGCATGGAGCATCCAAAAAGAAAGGCAGTGGCGATTTAAAAAAATTACGATCCAATACAGGGAGAGGTGGGATACAAATAAATATTATTATTGTTGTTGTTATTATTATTATTTTCACTAGCAATATTTAACTTTGTTATTGTTGTTGATTTTATACTCTACATTGCCACATAATAATAATAATCATCAAATATAATAATAATTTATATCCCTGCAGATCGAGGCGGGTTCTGGCTCACAGACCTCATCCATTAAGTCCTGCAGATTTCAACAGTTGTCTCAGAACGGATTAATTTGGCTTGTGTTTGTCTTGCATTACTCCTTGTGGTTGCAGAAATGTTTTCATAAAGTGTATTATAATGAAGTATAATAAACGTATTTATTATTAGTGTCCATCCTTCAGATGCATTTTTCCTTTGGGTGTTTGAAAGGGGATACCTCTTATCAAGCTGTGTGTTGTAGTTTTCTGAAACATGAACAAGGAGGACATTTGTTCCCGCAGACCCCTTGGAACCAGCTGTTCAAAATGCGTGTCCTAAAGATGTTTGGTTTAAAAATAAAAATAAAGGGGAGTTTTAAATGAAGGGAGGGGAGGGTGGAGATTTAATAAAGAGGGGAGTGGAAAGAAATGGAAAATGCTCCCTCCAACATCATTTCTCCCCAGACATTCCCGATGCACAGGGAAAAACAATTGCACTGATACATGAAACCATTCAAAGAGCCCAGAAGTCATCCAATTACAAAACTGGCACTGAGATAAGATAAAGGAGCTGGGACATTTGTAAGATCCTTTGATTGCACGACCTTTTACCAAGGGAAGGTGGTGCTTTGTTTTGCTTGTGTAAAAGAGGGACAATTAAACAAGAATTTGGCATTTGGAAATGGCTAGCCGTGAAAGCAATGAATACCGCAAAGTTAAACTTATTTGTCCCATTGACTTCAAGCTGAAAGACCGACCTTATCCATTTAAGTGGGTTTGTTGCAATGCAGCCCCATTAAAAGTGCACAGAACTGCAGTCCTCTCTCCTCTCCTCCTACCAGTTGCATTTAAATGCGTTACTGGATCGAGCCCTGTTTTCATTGGCAGTCAATGCCCTACATCTAATTCCTAGAGTCCCCACTTGTTGCATCAATGGGATTTACACACGGTCAGCAATCGATCCAATGGACCTTCTCCAGCTGGGACTAAGACCTGGATGTAGGCCAAGGAGCTAGAATCAACTAGTGTCATATGATAGAGAGAGCAAAGATTTTGTTAAGTATTGCATTTTAAAAAAGGCATAACCCAAGTATGTCAATTTCTCACTGCAAAGGCTAAACTGAAAATTTGTCAGACTCATTCCTCTACAAGACATTTCTCATGTCACTGACCATTAAAGCTGTTTATGTTTTTGTTCCCCGTTCCAGTTTATGCTTTTACAGGTGGCCTCCAGGCTTCAGTCCACACACACTCGCAGAAGTATAGCTATAGCCATAAGAACTCTACCTCCCCAAATGACTTTTTCCGTCAGTTCCGAAATTTCTAGTTTTGCAGTAACTTAACATTTCATATCCAGGGATAACACTTGAGCATTAAAAATACTGTTTAGTCAAGCAAAGAAAAGAAGTAGACTGAGTTCCCAAGTGAATGAATGCTAACACAGCAAATAGAAGAGTTCTAGGTGCGTGAACTATTCTTAATGTCTCCAGTCTCTGTAATGCTAGAAATCTCGGGGCTGAAGGAAAAATTCAGGTTTAGAGTAAGGACATATACAGGATTCTTATATAGAGAAGCAAGACCATTCGTTTGCCTTTCCTACTTACACCCCTGTATGCAGTTACTTTGAGGAAAACTCCTTAAGAGGTGAAAAGAGTAAAAATGAGACCTTGAGGAGAAAACCCCATTGGGAGAGCCGTCTTAGGGTCGTCATAAGTCAGAAATGACTTGAAGGCAACCAACGACAACAAAAACAGGAATAGCTAAGGGAATGAAATGCTTACTCTCAGGTTCAGTGTATAGCATGGCAGCCCCATATCCCTACCCTATGCACACCCTACTCCTAAGTAAGTCCCACCTAGTAAGCACTGGAGTATAAAACCCGGAGTCTGGGGCGGAAAGGGGACTTGTTGAACCTGCCCTAGAGCAAGCTGACCTTGCTGCCCACCTGCCGTGGGAGCATTGGTTTTCCACATCTGGGTTAATAAGGGAGGCACTCAAATGCGAGGAGAAGGACCCGGAAATAAAAGGCCAGGCGCCAGGGACAAGGTCAGGTAGAACTACTTCCCTCAGCCTCCACCCTTTGGTTGGCATTTATTGGCTAACATCCTTTTCACGGAGTTGGCGGAGTCCCTTCCTCCGACCAACCTTTTTTCCCAGTCAGTGCCAGGAAAGTCACTATCCAAAGGGATCTTGTAGCCCTTTTGAGATCCCTTGTGTTAGATTTTCCAAACTAACGCAACCACGTTTTTGAAGAGTGCCAGGAGAGGTTTAAAGAGAAGGCGTTTTGCACTCGCGGTAGAGACAAAAGAAGAAACCAGGGGCTCAAAATTTATATAAAAATACACATCGATTTATACACACCTTTATACAACCAAACATATAGGCACGGTCGGCTTAATACCCTTGGCACACCAGGCCATTGCCTGTTGTTGTTGTTGTTGTTGTTGCTGCTGTTGTTAAACTGCGCTGGCTAAAGAGGCAAATGTGGTTGATATTAATGCAAACGTTGGTTCGTTTCTCGGGTGGTCTCCCAGCTCTCAGTACAAGAACGTAAAAGGCCTAATGAAACAGGCCCAGATAGGAAGTGCAGGTCGCCCACTGTGTAGGTGGAACAGCAAACCAATCACTCTTATCCCCCAGAAAAAAGCACCACCACCACAACAACAACCAGCCCCCCCCCCCCCCCCAAAAACCCTAAGCACGATACAGTCAACTGAGAAAACTTTAAAATCCCATTGATTTCAACGCAGTACCTAGGCTAGTGTCCTTGCCATTTTTTCTGGGGGAACGAACCTGGTGGACTTATTCGCCAGTAAACATGCCACAACAAGGCTGGGTCTCCCCAGCTAACTGGGTCCAGACCATCCATCCCTTCGGCTTCTACACAAAGCATGAACCTATTGAACCGAGCACAAAGACAGCCTATTTGCCAGCGAAAGTGAGGAAGGCGGGGACCTTAATTCCCAGGCCCACTCTGAAACAGTAACTTCTTAAAATATATATTTTAATATATATCTATATATGTATGTATGTAGAAACTTTTCTTTTTTAAAAAAAGAGCTACTTGTAAATTGAGTGGCACCCCGATTCTGAGCAGGTTTCACAGAGGAGTAAGTCGGGGTTGTTGTTGTTATTGTTTTAATTTCAACAGAGCTTACTTCTGTTTAGGGCGCAGAAGGGAAAGCCTCGGAAAAAGGAACCACCGGTTCTAGATGAACTTTAGTGGCGTCAAGTTTTGGAAGATGGTTGCCGAGAACTGGAAGTCCTTTCCGCGTTATTTCACATTTACAATAGGAGATCCGTGGCTACCCACCGACTCCATTTCCATTTACTTGGGCAATGGGGCAATCACCCCAGCTACATTGTACTCATTGTTATTATTATTATTGTTATTGCCTTCGGTCAAACGCCAGCAGGCTCTGTGTGTGTGTGTGTGTGTGTGTGTGTGTGTGTGTGTGTGTGTGTGGCTGAGATATCTGTGTCATCTATATATAATCTCAGCAACCCCCTTTTAGCACCTGGATTTCCTCCATCTAGTTTACACTTTTAAGAAGTCCATGGCTGTTCACTTCTCCACAGGACAAAGGCCTGAGGGGTAAGGGGGAGAGGAAGAGGAACAGGACCTACCGAAATATAAGGAAAAAGGGAAAAAAATTAAGGAAGTTTTAAAAAAGAACTGCAGCATTCCATTAAATCCACGAAGAAATGGCGAACGTTTGGCTAAAAAAGCGCTCTCCTGGGGTGTGTGGAGGCGGGGATCGTTCTCCTTACTAAAAGGGCGAGGGAGAAACATTAAATATATTTCAAGTCTTTCAAAGAAAGGGAGGAGTAAGTCTTTCCGAGCCCATAGTGGGTGGCTGGGTGGCTGGAGTCCGAGGCGGCGGGTCAGGAGACATTGTCCTTCAGCTTGGAGACGATCTTCTTGTCCTTGACGCGGCGGTTCTGGAACCAGATGGTGACCTGCCTCTCCGAGAGGTTGGTGGCCGCGGAGATCCGCCGCCTCTTGTCCTTGTTGATGAACTTGTTGAGGGCGTACTCGCTCTCCAGTTCCTTCAGCTGCAGCTTGGTGTAAGGCACTCGCTTCTTGCGCCCCCGACGGTAGACGCACATGTCCGGCTGGTTTAGTGCAACGTCCCCTAGGGAGGAGGAGGGAGGAGAAGAAGAGGAAGAAGAGAGGAAAGGGAGGACATTAAGGAGGAGGAGGGCAGGATCTCCCAGACCACCATGGAGGGGTCTTGGGAAACCAGCTAGCTCCTCACCCAGGCACCGCCAAATGGAGGACCTTCACACACACACACACACACACACACACACACAAATAAGGATGGACATGGCCCAATGAAAGCTCAAAACACTCATAGGAATATAAATCCCTGCTTCTGGAGGACGTTTTGGAATCTCTCCCGGACGGAAAGGTTGAAATGTAGGGCATGAACTGGAAAAAGGAGGACCTCTGGTGACCTTGCGGGGAATGCAAGCAAGGGAGCGGGAGGAGGATTGGGGCCCACTTGCGGGGACTGCGGCATGTATTTATCATCATCATTATTATTGTGTTGTATTTATGTCCAGCTGATTGGAAATGCTCTCAGAGCGGCTATCTTCTCGACTTTTTATCTCCACGACCCTCTCCTTTGTGTAGATTGTAAGGGAAAGAGAAATATGGCCCTCCCGCCCAACACCAGCAACAACTATTGAGGAGGGAGGGAGTTTGGCTCCCGGACTCCACGGAGTAACCCCTGTGTCCGGCCTCCGAGGATAGTTTTGTCTGTGTCTTGGGACAGGGGCCAGCCGGGGCAGGGAGGCTCTAGGTCAGCCTCGGAAAAGCAAATGGCAGTAAAACGATCGCAACAACCCTGGGGAGAGAGAGGCCTATCTTCCTCCAGGCCCAGCCGTAGCTTGCTTTTCAACTCGTTGCACATGGAAGTTTCTTCTAACCTGACAACGACTTCCAACTGAGGACGGGAAAGGAAAGTTAAAGTGCTGGAGGGGCCACGGAGAGAAGGAGAAACTAAAAATCCAGGACTCTTCCCCTCTCGGGACTAAGCCCCACTGAAGCCTTCTCACGGAGCTTCTTCGTTACTGAATAGAGATAGAACCGAGTTCGGCACACAACCTTCCTCATATGAGTAGAGGGCACTCGCCTGGCGAATAACTGGGGGCGGGGGCGGGTAAAGTTAGGAGTGGGGTGAGGGCTAATTTTGATCAAAGCCTACTATCTTTAACTTGTAGAAAAAGTAGATCGCCTTCTTTCTCTAACTTGTGCAGAAAGCAAATCACCTACTTTCTCAAACTTGTTACTAGTAGAGAAAGAAGACATCCTGCTTTTCCTAACTTGTACAGAGAGTAGATTGCCTGCTTTGTCTAATTTGTAGAGAAAATAGATAGCGTACTTTCTCTAGCTTGTAACTTGTAGAGAAAGTAGATCGCCTACTTTGTCTAACTTGTAAGTTGTAGAGGAAGAAGACAGCCTTGTTTCTATAACTTGTACAGAAGGTAGATTGCCTACTTTGTCTAACTTGTACAGAAAGTAGATAGCGTACTTTCTCTAGCTTGTAACTGGTAGAGAAAGTAGATAGATTATTTTCTCTAACTTGTAACTTGTAGAGAAAAGAGACAGCCTACTTTCTCTAACTTGTAACTTGTGGAGAAAGGAGGTAGCCTGCTTTCTCTACTTTGTAGAGAAAGCAGGGTGAGTCTCTACCAGTAACAACAGGCCAGGGCCAAGTTGCCTTGCTCCAAGTGAGTCCCATCGAGCTCAGGAGATAATGCAACCACAGCCAAAGTCTGAACCATTTAAAAGCCCTTGCTTGCGAGAATCCTCAGGAAAAGGCGATAATGTTCGGTAAAGTGAAAGGCAGCAAGGAAAGAGGAAAGCCTCTTTACAGATGGATTCACCCCATTTGGGAAGCTATGGCCCTGAGTTTGCAAGACCAAAGCAGTGCAGTTAATAACAGGGAGCCTTGGAGGTCTGTAATTCATAGGGCTGCCGTAAATCAGTGCTGACTTGATGTCAATTAACAACAGTAAAGATAGCTTTCGAAGATATAACCGTGCTAGTCTGGAAAATCAGTATGCAAAGGGATCTTGTAGCTCCTTTGAGACTAACTGAAAGAAGGAAGATGGCAGCATGAGCTTTCCTAGATTTGAGCCTTACTTCCTGAGATACATGTTTTAAAAGCATGCATCTGAAGAAGTAGGCTGAAGTCTACCAAAGCTCATGCTACCGGCTTCTTTCTTCCAGTTAGTCTCAAAGGGGCTACACGATCCCTTTGCATAACAACAACCAAGGAGCAAAAAAGCACTTCTTTAAGAAAAAAAGTCAGTGGGACGGGAAGTCTGGGCGGGAGAACAAATGTGCTGAGGAATTTAGTCACAGTTTTAGTCGTAAAAAGTGGCAACAAAGGGTGCGCAACAACTCACTTTGTTGACACACAAGTAAGGATGGGACACACGTTCTTTAGCATTCTCATTATCATAACTAATCGTAAAAAATTATAAAGTTCTTGTGGGGCTTCTCTCTCCTCACCAGGGTCTGGAGGCGGGTGAGTTTCTAAAGCGGTGGCAGAGCAGCCCAAACCATTGGCAGCCCCAAACTCTCCCGGTGCGGATAGGTCAAGATCTGTCTCTCTGTGTCAGCAGCTGGAGAACCATTCCCCCTCCCCACCCTTCTCCTCTCCTCCCTGTGGCTTCAGTGGGCAGCCCATTGGCCGCTTCCCGTCCAGTTGACCTCCTCCTCCTCCTCCTCCTCCTTTGCTGGCCGCCTGCCTACCTGGGAAGGAGGACTTCCAAAAGTGGGAGCCCTGGCCCTGGTCCTTGGCGCAGTACACCTGCCCGTTCCAGCCATTGGCCAGCGTCCATGACTGGTAGCCCTCCATGGAGATGTAGGTTTCGTGGCGAGGCTCCCCGGCCGCCGCCGCAGCCGCCGCGGAGCCGAAGGTGGAGACCACGTCCAGGTAGCCGGCGGGGACATGCTGGTAGGGGGCCCCTGTGGCGGCGGCGGCTGCTGCGGCTGCAGCGGCATAGCCCTGGTAGAAGGAAACTTCCTTGGCCCGGGAGGAGACCTCTCCGGCCCCTCCGCCGCCCCCTGCCCCTCCGCTGCCGCCCCCCCGAGGAAGGCACGCTTGTGCCGGCCAGGCTGGCCACGTCCATGTACTTCTCGACGGGGAAGGCGGCGTGCGGGGAGGCCTTGAGGGCAGCGTTCTGCTGCAACCCGACCCCGTGGGCCATGCGGCAGCTGTAGTAGCCGTTCCCGAAGGGGTGGTAGCCCGGGTGGTAGCCTAGTGCTGCTGCTGCGGCCGCTGCGGCCGAGGCAGAAGAGGAAGGAGCCGTCGAGGGGCCTCCGCCGCCGCTGGAGCAGTCCTTGGAAGGGGCGGCCTCGGAGGAAGAGGAGGAGGACCGAGCCCCTCCGGCCGAGGAAGAGCGGTCGTAGGGGAAGCCAGGGAGAGGGGGGCCGCCTGGACGCCCCGAGGATGGGGGCCCCGAGGCCCCGAAGACCGGCGGCGAGAGGAAGCTGCGGCATTGTCCACTGCTGCTGCTGCTGCCGCTGCTTCCTCCTCCTCCTCCGGCGTCTCCACGGAGTGCCTCCATCTCCCATCCGACGGCTGCTCGGCTCATGCTTCCCGCGCAAAGGAGTCCCTTTGCTCCTGCTCCGGCGCCTCTTGCTGGATGGGCTCCTGCTGCTCCTTCTTCTTCTTCTTCTCCTCCTCCTCCTCTCCGTCTTGGCCCCGCGGAGGCCCAGCGGCGCTCATGGCGTGCGAAGGGCGAAAGCGGGGGTGGGGGGGTGGTTTGCAACCCAGCGGTGCAAGAAAGCAAGCAAGCAAGCAAGCGGGCGGACAGGCGGCCTCCCCTTCTTGCTTCGCTCGGGATGGTTTATAAAAACTAAGGCCACGTTGGGAGGGGGGAGGAAAGCAGCAGAGCCTCTGGCTCCGCAAGGAGCAAAGGGAGCGTCCCATTGGCCTGCGCCGCCCACGTGACCCTGGCCCTGAAACTGAGCCAGAGAAAGAGAGAGGGGGAGGGAGGAAGGGTAAGGGGGAGGGATTGCTGAGAGTCTGGCTTCCCCCTCCCCTCTTTCTAAACTTTGTTTGGAAGTGTGTAGTTCAGTCCTCCCATGAAGATCCATAGGGTGCTTTTTTCCCTTTAAAAGAAGAGGGAGGAAGGGGGGATGGAAAGGGGGGGGGGAGAAGCAGAATAAAGTATGTGTATGTGTATGTATGTGTATATAAACACACACACACACACACACACACACACACACACACACACACGGCTTTCTCTGCGCCTGTACGCCTTTCAAGTCCTTATAGGAGTTGGATGAGATTGTAGCTCTAGTTTAAACGACCTGAGAGCAATGAACGGAGCAGCTAATATACAGAAATATTTATGTATGTGTATATACAATGTATGTGTATGCATACAGACACACATAAACACCCATTCAGCTTTATTCTGCTTCCCCCAGCTCCCTCCCTCTTCTTTTTAAAGGAAACACACACACAGCGTATATGCCCCTCCCCACTGCTCCTTGATGACCTCGGATACTAAAAAATGACATAAATCTTGAGCCAGTTCATAAGGAGCAATGAAAGAACCGGGCCGACCTTGGCAGTTTGGGATCCCACTTACAGGCGCATATCCCCCGCAAGCAGACATTAACCTTTCAACCCCGGGAAGCACCTCGGAAGAATTAGGATGGCAGGCTGGATGCCTTTTTTATTCTTTTAATTGTCTTTTATTAAAAACAAAAACAAAATGTAGCTGTCTCATCAGATAAGAACTGGATGGAGACTGAGATGGGAAAGAAAATCCTGAAGTTTCAAAACTTTTATTTTATTTTATTGAGGGAGAGGTGTTTCAGTTCTGTTCCAGGTAGTTTCTCCTTGGCCACTGGAAATAATAAACATAGTGGTCATGCTCACCCTTCTCATCCAAATTTGCCCGACCTTCGGACCCAAACAATGGATGAGCGCCAATTGCGGAGGGACTTTCCAGACTCCCAAAAGCCTCCCTACTTGAAAACAGGCGGCTACTGAACGATTCTAAGTTCTGGCTTCTGCAGTTTGGCACACGTTTCCCTAACGACCCTAATCCATATGCATCTGAGGAAGTAGACAAGTCTGCGGAAAACTCATGCTGCCAACTTCTTTCTTTCGGTTAGTCTCAAAGGTGCTACAAGATCCCTTTGGTTCTGATTCTACAGACTAACATATAGCTCTTTGGATCCTAATCCGAATTTAGGGCGAAGTAAGGTCCGTGAGATATCAGCCTGTTCACGTGTCTGGAGGTACAGATGACCATGTACACGGAAATACACATATTGCCTGCTTCGTCAATTGCTCTCAGGTCATTTTCACTAGGGCTGCAATCTCATCTAACCCCTGTAAGGACCTGAAATGCTTACAGAAGTAGGGAAAGGTAGTGTGGGGAGTCTGTTGTAAAACCCGATTCTTGGCCTATAATAATTAATAAGGGTTTGTAGTAGAGTAGAAGAAGATCCTGCCCTTTGTTTTGGTTCAAAAATATTAGCCACCTCTATCTCCGGATCTTCCTCTATTTATTGTCCTGCTTCCCCACTAGTTCTTTAATAACTTTCTTACTCTTTGCCTTTTCTGCTAAGGTGGCTCTGATCAGCTCCAACACAGTTGGCTCTGTGGGGCTTTCAGACGGGCGAATATTCCAGCATTTGGCCAGCCTTGCTGTTGGCACCTAAGGATTTGGCTGGCACTCTGAAGAAGAGAAAAAGAGGCAGCCGGCTAGATCGTTTGGGGGGACTTTCTTTTAAAAGTCAAAGACTTTTGATGCTCAGGATCCTCGCTCGCTTTACTCCACAAGGAAAACACCTTTCCTGCGTGGGACTTATTCCCCATTGATAGGACATGTGACCGCATTCTTTCCCTAGAGTAAAACCGCATTAAATCCACAAGTCATGGAGGGTTGGAGGGAGAACAGGGGCCAAGTCCGTCATTTTGGAGGGTTGGGGGAGATTTTCTGAAGCCCGCCAGAGAGACAAGGTGCCCCACCGGGATGATCAGGGTGCTGGGCCCTGGAGAGGAGAAGAAGTTGCTCCACTTCCCTGGTATACTTTCTCACAATAAGACTTGCACTGGAAACATTTAGAGAACATGAAAAGAACGAAAGAAGGGGAAACAAGGAGGAAGAAGGGAGCAGTCGCCTGAGTAGGGCAGAGTGGGGCCTGGAAAGGGACGCTCTGTTTTTCTTAATGCAAACATGCCCCGATCTGTTTAAAAGTCCGCCCAACTGCGGGGAAGATTCGTCTAAAAAAGACTCAATTTCTCCAGATGGGCAGTGGAAGGGAGAAAGGCATTTTAGGCCAACCAAGGTGGGAACCCAGAGCTATCTCTCTGAGGACGGAGGGAAAATGAAGAGACCCGTGGAAGGGAATTCATTCCCAGTTCGGTTTCGGATCTAGGCCGAACTTGTACCGTGGAGACTGAAGAGTACTTGCCACTCAAGCAAGAGTGGTCAGGTGTCCTCACTGCAAAGGAGGACAAGGCACCGGAAAAAAGGACATTCAATAAAAATGTAGGATGTAACCAAATAAAAGCTTAAAAAGAAAACAACTCTCATTTAAATTAATTATTTTGGTCATGCTCAAAAGGGAGATCATTTTGGAATTTCCCCCGGACAGAAGGTCGAAATGGAGGACATGTCCTGGAAAAGGAGGACGCCTGGTCAAGGGCTTCTCAGTCCCTGAGGAAGGGAAGACTACAAGGAAAGGGAGAGGGGAAAGCCAAGCCGGGCCTCCGAGGGAATGGCTGCTTCCTTTCGTTTTGGTTTGCGGTCTTCCTAATCCTTCTTGGCATTCCCGGGCGAGGAATGGGAAAGCCCTGCCAAGGAGGGCCGGGGCAGGAGAGGCGCAAAGGCAAAACTGCCAACGCAAGCTGGTGGCCAGGAGCCTGGCTGGGTCGCTTCACTCCTTCCCTGGTCAACCGAAAAGGCCAGTAAGTGGAGCTGACAAGGGGTCAGGCAGTTCACCCTCGTCTAAATCCCAGTCCCTACGCGCTTCCAGGACGTGTCAAGCACTCTGTCATTGGGAAGTGGTTACGAAAGGGCACCAGTCAAACACACGTATCATTCTTCTGACCAGCGGAAACCTCCTCCCCCCTTTCTTCTTCTTCTTTTGCAATAAGGGACTTAAGAACATACAATTTGGATATTATTCCCCCCTTTTTTTCTTTTGCAATATTTAAGAGTAGCAATTTGGATATTATCCCCCCCTTTTTTTTTCCCCTTTTCTTTTGCAGTACTTCAAAGCACACAATTTGGATATTAACACACACACACACACAATTTTATAAGATCAGAGTGGAACGACACTTCCCAAAGCCGCGGTCCAGCTGCAACCCTGCGTCGTTTAACTTGGATCCACTACGTTTTGGGAAAAAAATCTTAACTTTGCTGCATTCCTGCTCAGAAATGTGAGTTTAGAAAGATGGAGGGGTGTTAGAAGTTGGACCCAGCCAAACACATGGAAAGGCTGGGATCCCCGGCGCTCACGCAAACCCCGTTCCCACCGAAATCCTTGGGGCCCGGAGGAGATTGAGGCTGGATCCTTGCCTTGCCACTGGGATTTGTGCTCCAAACTCTTTGCTTTGTTTTGAGGAGGAGGAAAGATCACAGCCAGCTCCCAGAGACTCCTGGCGACCTTTTCTCCTTCTGTTGGAACCAGTTACACAGTGGCAGTGCCTACTCCGGCCCTTAAGATCAAACCTTTTAAAAATCTTGGGTAACTTGGATACAAATCTTGGGCTCAGTATTTAGATTCCCACTCATAGCATCCTGTCCCAAGCCGGTCCTGCATTTTTCCAGTTAGCCAGGCCCAGGATGTTGCCAGTGGGAATCCAAATACTGAGCCCAAGATTTTTTACCCAAGTTGCCCAAGACCTTTTAAGGGTTTGACCTTAAGGACTGGAGGGAGCACTCTGCATTTTTCCTCACACTGATCAGTCAGTCAGGTCATTTGGGGAGGTATGCAGACAAATGCGAAATGCAAAATGACCCGTCTAGTTGTTGGATAGAAATAGGCTGAACTAGTTAGGTGATTTTGAGAGATTTGCAGAAAAATGCAAAATGGCGTCACTAGTTATTGGATAAAATAGGTTTATCTAGTTAGTCAGGTCATTTTGGGAAGTGTGCGAAGAAATGCAGGGCCGGCCTGGAACAGGATGCTGCAAATAGGAATCCAAAAACTGAGTTCACAAGGCTAGCCACCTTTGGAAGAGAGAGGAACCCCCCTCCCCAAAAAGTCTTTATCTTTTCATA
Source organism: Sceloporus undulatus (assembly GCF_019175285.1). Classification (NCBI taxonomy): domain Eukaryota; kingdom Metazoa; phylum Chordata; class Lepidosauria; order Squamata; family Phrynosomatidae; genus Sceloporus; species Sceloporus undulatus. The sequence goes on from NC_056522.1 coordinate 205,409,258, forward strand.
TTTGTGCAAAAATGCGTTGCCCACCCCCAGCCCTTGGGCCAAGCATTCCAGCAGAGGAGCCAAAGCTCTGGATAAATTCCCCGCTGAGGGCTCCCAGGAAGTCAGAGCCAGATGACCAGCCCATTTAAGCAAACAAGGGCAAGGTGGAGGGAAAAGGGAGAGTCTGCTTGAGCACCGACTTGTCTAACGAGAACGGCTGCCTTTGGGAAGGCGGGGAGGGGGGACCGTGGACCGCAGCACCTCTTGGGCCTGGTTTCCCTCGCCCTCCCCCTTGGCATCCAGTCAAGGTGCGTGCGGCTGACCTCATAGGTACCTGGCATTTCTTTTCCATTTGCAAATGGCGCGGGCGGCATCAGAACAAACAGTTTTTTCAGCTGGATCTGGGAACCCAGGGAACCCGACTTTGGGGCTTCCTGAGAAAGAGGGAGGAGGGCGACTTTCGGGAAGAAATTATCTCACTCTCTTCCCTCCCCGTCCTCCTTCCGCCCCGTTAAATGTGCCGAACTGACATAATGGAATAGCTACGCAGGATCATTTCCTTAATTAAACACCACGTTAATTTCTCTGTGACCCCGCCCCAGACTGCCTTGAACCCTTTTCACTCGGGCCTTGTAGACGAAAGGCTAGTTTCAAATGGATGGGTTTCCAGGGGCAAAACGAGGGTATTGTTCCCCCAAATAAGAATTTTGTCTCGTATTGATATTTCCCATGAGCGCCCAAATATCTGGCATTCATTGCAGTCATTTGAAATTTCAGTTGAACATTTAGCAAGACAGTTTAAAGCATTCAAAGGGAAGGGGCAGGCAAAGCGAAAACAGCGTTCTCAGGGTGAACGATTTTCAGTATTTTACTCTAGTCTCTGCAAGGCTAGAAATTTGGGGACTGAAGGAGAACTTCATTAGGCAGGCAGTATTCTTCTTTTTGGGGGCAATGCTTTAATTTTGTGCCTCCTGTAGCTACACTTCACCGGTTTCTAAGGAGCTGGATACGACGGTCAGCTTATTTCTTCCCAATATAACAGAAGGAAGGCCAGGTGACCTCAAGTGTATCTGATGGTAAGATCCAGGCATACATTTCTCTTGCCACCCAGTCTTCTTCTTTAGGAAAAAATCCTTCCTTTATTTCTGCCAATCACAAGTTAAGGACATGATGGGTGCTGATTCGGGTGGCTTGCATATATATGTTCTGTGTCAGAGGACCAAAAAGAAAATATTATCCGTATCTTCATGGGAAGATGAACCCACTTATTCCTCTAATCGGTGATCTCCCGGAATTTGCTCTCTGGGTCGTCTTTGGGCTGCTTGGCCCTACTATAGAAACCAAACCAAGAAAAAAACTTTTCTTCTAAAACGTTTGGTGTGTGTTGAGAGGGCATGGAACAATCCAGTTATAAGAAAACTGCTTGTTAATATTGAATTGTCGTCAATGGGATGGTGAGAGAAAATGAATTTATATTTCGATTTCTGTGTTTGTCCGGTTTTCTTGCTCGCTTGCTAGTTATTCCTCAATTCCTATCCAGTTCAGAGTTCACATGAACAAACAGTAAAGATTTTTGTGGGTTTTTTGGGCTATTTGGTCATGTTCTAGAAGAGTTTATTCCTGACGTTTCCTGACGAACATGGCCACATAGCCCGAAAAACCCACGAAAATCTATGGCTGCCGGCCACAAAAGCCTTTGTGTTCACAAACAGTAAAGACTTCATACAGTCTCCTTCCCCAGATGTGAACCTCCCCTGCTTCGGTGTAACCAGGTAAGGCTATCGAGGGGGCCATTTTTTACAAAAAGGTCTTATTCTTTTGTGATTATTTGTTGTTGGAAATTGGTGTTCTTATTGTTTCTCTTCAAGTCGTTTCCGACTTAGGGCGACCCTAAAACGACCCTATCACGGGCTTTTCTTGGCAAAGTTTGTTCAGAAATGGTTTTGCCAAATTGTTTTCTTCTAAGGAAGGCTGAGAGAGTGTGATTTGCCCAAAATCACCCACGGGATTTCCATGTTCGAGCGGGGATTGGAAACCAGATTTCCAGGGTCCTAGTCCAACACTCAGACCACTACACCAGGCTGGCTCTCTTGTACGAAATTCTCATTATAAACATAAAGTTCAACGTTTGGGAAATTACTTAAGATGCAATGCTACAGAAGCAAACTTTTCTTGAGTTCATTATGGCTCATTTCCCAGGTGAGCGGACTCGGGACTGTTCTCTTCATTATCAGAAGAGAGAAAAGGAGGGAAACAAACGGGGAGGACGACCCACTGTTTCTAGATCTCTCACCAAGGGGATCCAGGTATGGATTATCAGAGCTAACCCATTGAAATCAAGCATTTGTGAAGGAAAATTAAGGTCTCATTTCAGTCTCTCCAATTCAAATCAGTGGCACTTAACTATCCTGAAGTCTACGAAAGCTCATGCTGCCAATTTCTTTATTTCAGTGAGTCTCAAAGGTGCTACAAGATATTTCTAGGCATTGATTCTACAGACTAACACAGCTATATCTTTGAATTCCTTACCTTTGGGCAGACAAGTTCCAGTGGCTTAAAATGAAGGCAATCTAGTTCCACGTATAAAAGTACTTAAAGCAACAGGTGACCTTTCGGTGTGGGTTTGCTGCATCCTGGGCACAGGTAGCCAATTTGATCTATAGGAAGGAATCCAGCCCCAAATCCCAGTTCAGCTCAATGCTCAGTGTCTCTAAACATAGACTGGTAGGATTTTCCTTGGTTTGGATCTTGAGCGTGAACTCAGACTGGAATTTTCTAGTGAGCGAGTGGGGAATATGAAGTAAAGGACATCACTCCGGTGGAAGGAGAAAGAATAAGGGAGGACCGCCACATAAACCTATTGGGTGAACTTGGGCAAGTCATATTCTCTGAGCTCCATAGGAAAGCCATGGCAAACCCCTCTGAAGAAACTTGCCAAGAAACCCACCTTAGGGTCTCCATAAGTCGGAAATGACTTGAAGGCACACAGCAACAAACCAGTTCTTTGCCTGCTTACTAAAAAAACAAATAAGTCAGATGTACTTATGTCTTAGTGCCACGATGTGTGCAGAGAACTGCAGCATAGTTATGGCCCTCTCCTTTCTAACTAAATCCAAATATTTGTTGTTTAATGCAGACTCTTCCCTTTGTGCACAAGTGTTGTCCATCTGCCACAATGATGAAAACACCACAACGAATGTAATCAGGGATGGGAAGACTAGAGGCTTGATTCCCCATTTGCAGGAATCTGAAGTACTGTATCTTTTTACCTCTGGACCAGGTACAGATCTTAACCGAGAGTGATAACATCTCGACAGTAGGGAATCTGACATCCATCTTTATATTTGCTGATTGCATTCTGGTGCATATGTATGTGCTTGTGACTATATATGTGTGTGTTTGGATGGATGGATAGATGGATAGATGGATAGATAGATAGATAGATAGATAGATAGATAGATAGATAGACACTCACGTGTGTGTGCTAGGATGAGAAATGAGGAAACTTTCCTGAAGTCGAACAGAGGCCTGATACAGACAAACCAAAATAAAGCTGCTTCGAGTCACTTTGGAGGTATGCTGTTTAAATGATACATGCATCCAAAGAGTCCAGAAGCCGCACCAAAGCCACGCTCCAGTCCTAAGGACTGGAGTGCAGCTTTGGTGCAGCTTCCAGACACTTAGGACGCATGCATCATTGAAACACCATACCTCCAAAGTGCCCTGAAGCAGCTTTATTTGGCCTGTCTGTATAGGGCCTGACTTTCTCTGGCCTTTACCTTCGAAGTTGTAGTACCCAGTCTTGACCACTAGATGGTCCTGCACGTTTTCCAGTTAAAACCTCAGTCTGTGGATGTACTGGACATTCGCCCAGATACGTTAGTTAGCACGAAACTTGAAGCCTTGAAGTAGCTTAGAATATTTATTTTTATTTCTATTTTTTACAGCAGGGAAGAGAGTGTTCTCAGACAACGCAATAGCAGCAACAAAATCTCTGCTGCCCTCGTCCAAAAATTCCCAGGGGCAGGAGAGAAAAGTGAAGTAGTGCGTCAGTTTCTCAATAATGTGTATTTCTAAGAGGAATAGTCACTGCATGGCGGTGGTCTTTGTCTGGGAATCTGTGTAATATTCTGGCTTATTCTTACTAGCAGCATTTTGTTAGAAGAGAACAAAGCCTTGCAGCAAGACATACATCATTTGAAGGTGATGCAGCATTCTTCATCAGAGGCATGAAGAGGAGCGAGAAAAAGTGTGGACCTGTCTACCTTGCAAAACTGAAACGAGGAGATATATATATATATAGAGAGAGAGAGAAGTTGGATATGGATAAGTGGGATGTGAGCCATGAAAAGAATAATTACTCCAGTGGTTCTGGATTATACTTTGCTCACATAGAGAAATGTGAATATTTTATTTATTTATGTTTATTTATTTCATTTGTATGCCGCCTTTCTCTTTGAAGGGACCGAAAGTGCCTCACAGATATAAATATAATAATGTTCATATAAATATATATTTTTTAACTTCTTCTTTACAGATGTACCGATAAAACTGTCTATCAGTAATTACATGGATAATGCTGGGTGTGTTTAATGTGTATCTTTGTGAAGTCGAAGGCTTTCATGGGCAGGATCCATAGTTTTTGGTGGGTTTTTCATGCTGTGTGACCCACACAGAAACTCTAGAAGAGTTTCTTCCTGAGACGCCAGCGAAACTCTCCTAGAACATGTCCACGTAGCCTGAAAAATCCACAAAAAACCCACTGTTCATTAGTTGTATTTATTTAAAGAAATCGTGTTTGAGATATGTATTGAAATCTGCTCCCTGTCTATGGTTAGGGATTTCTTCTCTGCTTGCATAGGTCTCCTGCGAGGGGTGGTGTGTGTTTGTGTTTCTGTGTGTTAGTGTGTGTGTGTTCTTCGCATGCCCACCTGCAAGGAACTAGAGCCACAAAGGCCAGCAGCTCTAACAGTTCTGATGGGGAAGAAGAATGCAAAACATAAAATCCGAAGTGATAGAATTCAAAGTTATAGCCGTGTTAGTCTGTAGAATCAGTACTTAGAGAGCTCTTGTAGCCCTTTTGAGACTAACTGAAAGAAAGAAGTTGGCAGCAGGAGCTTTCCTAGACTTCAGCCTACTTTCTCAGATGCATTTGGTGGAGATCCGAAGAATGTGGTGGAGAGCTGAGGAAGTAGACTGAAGTCTAGGAAAGCTCCTGCTGCCAACGTCTTTCTTTCAGTTAGTCTCAAAGGTGCTACAAGATCTCTCTAAATAATAATAATACCAAAAGCATCTGAGGAAGTAGACTGAAGCCTAGGCAACCTCATGCTCCCAACTTCTTTCTTTCAGTTAGTCTCAAAGATGCTACACGAGCTCTCTAAGTACAAAATCCGAAGGTTGTCGGGAAAGTGTAAGCAAGTGCGTGAACCTTCCCCTGAACTCGCCTCCTGCAAAACCGGAGAGCCTTTCTTTGCGTGGCGTGGATGGAGGCCATCGTGGGCCGCCTTCCAGCCCTGAGCGAAACCCGAGAGAAGTGACCTTCTGGGTGACCCTTGCTGACCCTGGCGGTGAAACCAAGTTCATCCCTGGACCCGTCTGGCCTTGGAGGGTCTAGACAGATGCAAACACCGCCAGCCCCGCTTTATTTAAAACAAGAGGGTCTCCTCCTCCGTGGGGCCGGGGTTCGTGGGACGCCAGGTTTATTACCAGGAGCGAGGCCCCGCCGTTCACCTCAAAGGACCCACAGTAAAGCCGGGAAGCAAATATTGACTCAGCCTCCTTCTTCTAAGGAGGCACTTTGGGATCTTTAAAAGCTGGCGGGAGACTCCTTTGGAACCCTTTGGAATATGCGTCCCATTCAATGAAGTCGGAGGAGACCTTCTCCATTAAAAGCTCCCAACCGACTGGGATCGCCTAGTCTAGGGAAGGAGTTGTTTTGGGGGAGGATTTCAAAGCGTGGCTTCAGACGGTGGCAGCGACATGAAAAGTATGGGGGAACAACTGAGTAAACACTGCCCAGGCTACCACGCTCCTTTCTGCCAACATTCCTGCCCTTTCAAGCGTGCCTTAAGAAAACCCAAAACTTTACGCCGCCAGAAACAGTTTCCTAAATGAAGAGTGGTTCTAAAGAGCCCGAGAGCCAATTAATTTAGCTGTCTAGAAATATAAAATATCAAATAACGGCTTTATTAGCCGGACCTCTTCCCTCCTCCCCAGGAATGACTATAATTCAAACCCACTGCGGTCGCCGTCGTCAGCTAAATAACAGCCCTTTCGGGCCCGATGCTGCGCATTATTTGCTCAGGAGTAATCCCTGCATGCTCTGTAGGCTTTACTCCCAAGGAACAAGGGGTAGGATTCCAACCCTTGCTGTAGATAATTAAACTCGGGTTTGTTTTTATGGCGGGTACTAAACTTTCCCCTCTCTTCGGAAGGGAGTCACTCTCTGAAAGACTTCGCACATAAACCCAAACGTTGGCATTATTTAAAAGGTGTAAAATATAAAATGAAACCAATAAAGAGGGTGGTGGAGGGAAGTCGAAACGAACTTGCCAGTAACACCTGATGCCAGCCTTTATTTGGCTGCAAAGGAGTATTTTTCATTAACACATGCCTACACTCCTATATATATATATTATATATGTAAAAGCCCCAAAACCGGAAGGGAGCATTATGTTTCTGGATTCGAAATGAATTCTGGGTGAAGGTCTGTGCTTATAGGAGTGCATATGCCGAAGGGTGGTTACGTATCTTGGGTTTTTTGAGGATATGAAGGGGAAGTAGTCTAGATTGTGGGTGGAGGGGGGAGGGAAAAGATATCAAGCCTGGTGAGGTCTGAGAGAAACCAGGTGGGGGCGCCAAAGGACAGCAATAAAGCTTCCCGCAGACTTCCTCTTCCCCTGTTGTAAATCTTTCCCCTCTCCACCGGTTTGTGGCTATATACTTGGAGGAGAGGGGTATTATACATCACGGAGTCTCCCATGATTTCCCCTTGCTGGCTTAGCTGGGAGGATTAATACAGCTGCTTTTGAGAGTTTTTTAGGTTTGATTTTGGCTCTGCTTTACTGTCTGGGAGACAAGGTGACTCTTCTGCACAGCCCCACGACCTTCAGGCAGAAGTTTGGTGCCTTCCAAGTTGGGCGCCATCTTCCCAGAGCATCCCAGCAAAGATTGAGAGGATGATAAAGTCGAGTTGAGAGGATTATAAAGCGAGAGGGTGGGAGAGGAGACTTGAAAGAGACCGCTGTTCTATTTACAAGAGAGAGAGAGAGAGAGAATTCCGAGCTTGATTCTCTTCCTCCCTCTTTTCGTGATTCAAGCGGTCTAAAACACACTGCAGAAAGCATCCAGTTTGAGACCGCTTTAACTGCCTTGGCTTAGTGCTAGGGAATTCTGGAATCTGTAGTTTTATGATACATTTAGTCTTCTCTGTAAGAGAGCTCTGGTGTCACAGTAAACTACAGGCCCCAGGATTCTCTAGCATTGAGCCAGGGCACTTAAAGCGATCTCAGACTGGATTATTTCTGCAGTGTGTTTTAGACATTAGAGTTGGAAAATACCTCAAGGGGGCATCCAATCCAACCCTCCTCTGTCATGCAGAAAGACACAATCAAGACACCTCGGACATATGGTCATCCAGCCTCTGTTTAAGGACCTCCAAAGAAGGAGACGCTTGGACACTTGGGCATTTTGTCAATTAGCCGACAACAGGTTAATTTCTAACAATACTCCTCTGTGGGTGTGCGTATACACAAGAGGAAAGCTGGACAGCCAGGGAGATACTAGTGAAGCATTGATAAATTAAACGCTTCACGATATTAGGATATCGGGTTATGAAATGGCATTTTGGACAGCCGGCACTTTCCTGTTTCCAATTTCTTTGCTGCTTCCTTCCCTTCCTGTTGTAATCTCCCCCCAGCCTTCTGCCTGCTGTTACAGCGAAATTCACACTTGAGAGACCCGAAGGCCCTCCTTAACTGAAGCCTGGATTTTATGGAACGCAGAGCCTTACAGATCCTCTAAAGGGCGGTCCGAAAGAAAGTAAATAAGAATGCTTGGTTGCTTCCTAGTAATATATTCAGAATCACCCTGCTCTTAATATTCTGCAAAAATAAAATAAAAGAAACCCTCCAGAAAGCCCTAGATGCCTCTCTGTCTCTCTCTCACACAGAGCTCTCTCACTCTCCCACTCCACTCCCCCATTTCCCCAGTAATTCCTGAATAAACCCTTTTACATTCAGGAAAATTGGCTTCCACTTACACAGGAACAACACAATGGAGGGTCAACTTATAATAACAGTAAACATAATTAAAGTCAGTTGAAAGCCAGCCTGGTTTGAATGATTCTGGAGACCAGGGATTGAATTCTGGCTGAGCCATGTAAGCCCACTGGGTGATCTTAGGCAAGTCACACTCACTGTCTTAGACTTAAAGGATGGCAATGGCAAACCTCTCTGAAGGAAATGGCTAAGAAAACCCCAGGATAAGTTCGCCTTAGAGTCGCCATAAGTCAGAAACGATTTGAAAGCACACAACAAAGTCAGTGATGCTTTATCCAAAAGACTATTGGCAGCTTTTCAAGGATACTGGGGTGAGTTTGTGCACCAATTTTGAAATGACTCCATGGCGGGACAGGTGAGCCTCTCCGTCTCAGCCCTTTTCTTCTATTCTGCCTAAACAATGCGCCCAGATCTCCCCAAAACACAGGCCTCTGTGGCACCTTTAAAGACCAAGAAGCCTCCCTTGGGATAAGTGTCCGTGGACCCCAGTCTTCTCCATCAGTGGAGAGACAGGCTCAATACTCATTTTTGCTGCTGCAGTTGACTTAAAAGCCCCAGCCCAGCCCCAAGCTTTCACCAGGGAAATTTTTTAGATTTTAGGGAATGCTCTAGTCCAAACTATTCAAGCCCTATTGTTTTCATCGATTTAGAGTCAAGCTACGTTATTTCCCTTGGCCTCACTGAAATCAACTAAATTCGAAAGTGCTACCTGGGATCAGGCCCTCAAGATACAAACACAAGATTAGTGTGACAGGAAAGGCTTTATTTGGAAGTCAGTCTCCTCCCACTACCCTCCTCTGAAGAAACTTGCCAAGAAAACTCCACAAAAGATTCGCATTACGGTCGCCATAAGTCTGAAACGACTTGAAGGCACACAACGGATCAGAACACACTGCAGAAATAGCCCAGTTTCAGACCGCTTTAACTGTCTTGGCTCAGTGCTAGGGAATTCTGGGAGCTGTAGTTTGTTGTGGCACCAGAGCTCTCTGGTAAAGAAGGCTAAGTGTCTCATAGAACTACAGTTCCCAGAATTCTCTAGTATTGAGCCAGGGCAGTTAAAGCGGTCTCAAACTGGATTATTTTTGCAGTGTGTTTTGGCACAGCGAAACAACAGCAGCCTTTTCATATCTGATTCTGTCTGAAGGAAGAGTCGGTGTGTGTTTGTGTGTGCGTCTACAGCTGGGATGCCGACACCGAAGAAACACTCTGACACATTTCTGTTTCCTCTCCCAGTCTTGCTTAGGCCAGACCCACTGAAAGCGATGGGGCAAGTTAGTCAGGAAACAGATCGCGTTCAATGGGGTCTGGATCTAAGCGCCTTGAGTTTTGGATCCAACCTCTCCACTTTAGAGGCCTCAAAGAGGAATCATAGAATTGGAACCCCCTTTCTGCCATGGAGGAACTCACACTCAAAGCACCCCTGACAAGACCTCCAAAAAGGGAGACTCCACCACTCTCCAACGGGAGTGAGTTCCGCTGTGGAACAGACCTTACTGTCAGGAAGTTCCTCCTAATGTTGAGGGAGAAGGAAGGGGACTCCTGAACCCAGGCCTGGGAGAAAAGGGAGAGGAGGGAGGCCCCCAGAGCTGTCCAAGAGGCGGAGGCACTGTTCCCAGGATGCTAATGACAGGCGCTTTATCTCCTGCGAAGCGATGGCCCTCGGCGTCATGATTGCAATCAAAGTTCCCACTGAGGAGAGAGTTTCCGATAGGAAGGAAGGAAGGCCGGCCAAGCGCTTTCCCTCCCTCGCCTCCCTCCGGCGCTGGGAGAGATTGGCTACTCCGAGAAGCATCTCGGAGGAGAGAAAGAAAGAGGGAGGGAGGGAGAGGAGAGGCAGATGAGCAAACTGAGAGCCAGGTAACTTTGCGGCCGGGAGTTGGGGGCGGAGTGGCAAAGGGGGTCAGAGGCTGTTGGGAAGTTGGAAGATGAGCAGGAGACCCCTGGCTTTCACGCTTTACCAAGAACCCCCATGCCTTTGAAACCTTGACATCGCAGCCTTTTAACCCCACCCCACCCCAAAAAAAAACAGGGAGGGAGGAAGGAAAGAAGGAGTCACAGGGCTTCGATTGAGGAAGGTGGATGAGATGGGAGAGAAATCTAGGTAGAGGGTGAATGGATAAATGAATGAATGAATGGAGGCCTTTCCCACTCCCTCCACTCCTCCTCCTCCTCCTCTCTGATGCTTTAAATCATGTCTTTAAGATTCCTTGGATTCTTTTTAAATTTTTTGGTGCTCAGTCAGTCCACCAAAGAGAGGGTTTTGAGCCAGAGGCGAAGGAAGCACTTGAGACGAGTTGCCTCCATAAACTGGATTCCAGAAAGGGGGGAAAAGCCTCCTTCCCTCCCTCCTTCCCTCTTTCCTTCCACCCCCCCTCCCCAAATTGGACGGTGGATGCGTTAAGGAAGTACACTGAAGCCCGCTAGGATTGCCAACCAGGGGTCCATGCACCGGCCGTGGGTCGCCTTAGATGCTCTTGGGCAGGTAGGTTTCTGCCCGGATGGTTTTGCACGTCTGAACAGGGGCTGCTTCGTGTAAGTGTCTGTCTGTCTGTCTGTCTGTCTGTCTGTCTTTCCATGCCGGTGTCCGTGTGTGTAAGGGACTTCCTTCAAGGGAAGCCCGGCTGTTTTCTTAAATAGGCAGGAAAGGTGATTAAAAGGCGGCCGAAATGCACAAGGGGCGGAGGGGAGACATGAGTGGATTTCTCTGCTTTCCTCCGCCTTTGCTTCTAGACGAAGATTTTCTCTTTTCTCTCTCTCTTTCTCTCTCTCAAACGCCTTCCTCGAAATCCAAAGCCACCCCTGTCATTGAGTCCTGGTGCTTCTGTCGGAGGACAAACGAGAAAGAAGCGGCATCGTTAGGAGCTTAAAAAGCTAAACACACACACATACACACACACAAACACACAAAGCAGAGAGAAAGAGGGTGGGAGAGGAGAGTGGAGGGTGGGGTGTGTGTAGAATCAGAGCATAATGATGCCCCTAAATGAAGGGGGAAATGTTGCTGGGCTCCTTTTATTAATCAGCCTGTCAATGCCGCCCCAGAGGCCAAACCCCAGAGCCATCCAGCCAAGAGCTGATCGAGCCCAGGACGCGCGCCCTCCTCTTCACTCTGCCTCTTCCCGCTTCCCTACCTGCTGGATCTATTTGTCTGCTCCGAAGCCGCTTTCATTACCCGCTGACAGGAGCCTCTATTTATTTGCTTATAAACCTGTTACAATAAATGATCATTCGGCCAGCGTCACTCGTCCCTTAACGACCAAGGAGCGCTCCTCTCTCTTTTTCTTCTTCCTTCCTTTCTTTTCCTGATGAATGAATGACATTTCGGGGCTAGGAAGGATGTATGGGTCACTTTGACCAGTCCTTCTCTTCTCATATATACATATATATATATATATATGCACGCCCGCATTTACGCCTCTCTCCAAAAGAGGTAATAATATTTAGAGACACTGGCAGAAGGGGCTGAATGCGAATTAGGTCTTGCGGCAGGAGGACTATTAGGAGGAGGAAGACCAGCCTTTTCCCCCCACCTCGCCCCTTCTTCATCCTCCTCTCTCTATATATTTATATATACATATATATTTTTTGTTCCCAAGGCGGGGGGAAGCTGAGATGATGGAAAGGATAAGAAAAGAGATGATCCTGATGGAGCGAGGCTTGCACAGCCCCGCGCCCGGCAAAAGGCTGGCCAACCTGTCCGACTCGGCAGGCAACGCGGTGCTGGAGGCCCTGGAAAACTCGCCCCACGGAGGCCGCCTCAGCCCCCGGCTCCACGCCTCGCTCGGAGACCTGCCTCCGACCAAAGGCAAGTTCGAGATCGACGCCCTCTTCGGCCTCCCGCACCCCAACAGCGACGGAGGAGGCGCCGATCTGGCCCCAGCCTCGGAAGGCAGGAAGAAGATGAGCCACTACGCCGAAGTAGTAGCTCCGGAGTCCGAGATGAACAGCGACGTGGAGGTGGGCTGCTCCGCGCTCCGCTCGCCCGCCGGCCTCGCTGCCTCCCAGCTGAAGGAGAACAACAACAAAGGTAACCTTGCCTCTTTCCCCCCCTCTCTAGCCCTCTACCTTCACCCCTCTATCCTGGGGACAAGGACTTGCACAGACATATATCTCTGGGACCCCCTTTTTATTGTTCTTGGGTGCCTTCAAGTCGTTTCTGACTTCTGGCGATTCTACCACGGGGTTTTCTGGGCAAGTGGTTTGCCTTTGCCATCCTCTGAGGCTGAGAGAGTGTGCCTTGTCCAAGGTTATAGAATCGTAGCGTTGGACCCAACCTCATTCGGCCATGCAGGAACTCACCATCAAAGCACCTCTGAAAATGCCAGCCACAGCATCAAGAACGAACTCTTCTAGAACATGGCCACATAGCCCAGAAAAACCCAGAAAAAAACTAATCGAAGCATACACACACACATACCGACAGAGAGCCATCTGTTTAAATAAAAAACTTCAAACAAGAAGACTCTACCACATTCCCAGGGAATATGTTCTACTGTGGAATAGCTTTTACTGTCAGGAAGTTTTTTCTAATGTTTAGGCCACTCAGTGGGTTTTTATACTTCGAACCCTGCTCTCCCAGAATCGTAGTCCAACTCTCAAACGACTCCGCCACGCTGGCCCAACCTTAAATGTGTTTTCCTTTGTCTTTTAATAAATAGGTTCTGTCCCCTACAGCCTACAATCTACACCAGCCAGAGTGTTTTAACCCACCGGGGTGGGTGGGGGATCTGGCCCTTGATGGATCGCATATAGTTGGCGGGATATCCAGTTGTGGAGGGCATCCCCAGTGAGGAAGGAGTGTGTTGAAACGGTACCCATTAGGAAGTGAATCGAAACAGTCAAGTGAATCTTTCCTTTTTGGGGAGGGGGGGCGTTTTCCCTCCTCGCTGTCCTGTTCCTGTAAGGAGGAAATACAACTCGGAACAGGATTGAGATAGTGTGTTGAACTGGTGTCCTACCTACTTACACACCACTTTCCCAGTTTCTGCGTGTATTTGGGCATCTCTCCTATTGGGATTTGTTTAGAGATCAAAGTGTCAACAACAGCGGGTTTGTTTGTTTGTTTTGACAGTCTCCTTCTAGGTCTCAGATCTAGGGTGGTGTCTCTTGCACAATTTTGGGACAACGAATTGATAACAGGGGGTTCCCAACTGGGTCCTTAAGGCATTGCCTTTATACGTCCTACAGTGCCCTGTTTCTATTAACTATGTCCGGTTGCGTCTTTCAACCTGGGCAAATATTTTGTCACACTTTCGGTTTTGATTTAAAAAAAACAACACAAGTATTTATTTATTTTTTAAATCCAAAAACAACTCTCTACGAATTTTGTGTTTCTTATTCCCTCTGGGACTCCTCCCTTTCCTGCCCTCGAACTTTGATGCTAGAAATAATGTTACCAGCGCCAGTCAAAGGTTTGCAGCAACTTTTGGAAAGAGTCCATGAGAACCAATTGGTGACCGATGCCGTTTTTTTAAAAAATCACAGTCTGTGCTTTTAAGGCTGCTGTGATTTTTACTTTTTCACCAAAGACAGAAGCACAGCAATTTACAATCCAAAACAGGCGCCTCTTTTCGTTTATCGCAGCAGTGTCGATGCCTATATATATACATATATATCAAACGCTGTGGAAGACTGTGGCTTGCAATTCCGTGCTGCTTTTTGTTTCGTTTGCTTAAAACCAAAACCATCCCTAACCTTCTTCTGTAATTGGTTACAGAGAACGAAATCTGTTGGTCATCGGTTTTATTTTTATCTTTTTAAGTAGACTCTTAATTTTCTCGGCCTGGTTGGGTTACCAAGTCTTAATGTTAAGAAAAGCGATGGAAAATAAACTATTATTATTATTATTATTATTATTATTATTATTATTATTATTATTATTAATAGGGCGGCCATTTGTATCCGTGACAGCGAGCATTAATTATTAGAGACAGTGTGTGTGTGTGTGTGTGTGTGTGTGTACAAGGCTAGGTGGCCAACTGTGCCAAAGCTTCTCCTGGAGAATAAATCTCTCTTTCTCTGTTTCTCTCTCGCTCAATCCTCCATCCTCCCGATTCCGTTGTGTTCCCCCCTCCAGGCTACTCCGAAAGCGGCTCGACCCCCAGCACCACCACTTCTTCCTCGGCCTCCTCGGGTTCCAGCCTGGGAGGCCTCCACGGCGGGAGCGCCCTGGGCACTGCCAACTCCAGCGCCGACCAAGTCCGCAGGTACCGCACCGCCTTCACCCGGGAGCAGATCGCCCGGCTGGAGAAGGAGTTCTACCGGGAGAACTATGTCTCCCGGCCCAGAAGGTGCGAGCTGGCCGCGGCGCTCAACCTCCCCGAGACCACCATCAAGGTATTCTGGCAAAGCAACCTGGGGGAAGGCTCCAAGAAGGAAGCAGGAGCAAAGGGTCTGCTAGGGAAGAAGGGAAGCTAGTAGTGGACTAATTTGGGGGATCGGCTCTGTCTTGTCCGGCCTTTCCTTCCAATCGAAGTCCGGCTCTCTCTGGGCCTTCCTGGCAGAGGAACCATCGGGCCTGACATCCCCCCGGTTTGTCAAGGCCAAAGATAACCTAATAAGACTCCAGGCAAATAAAGAGAGAAGCCAACTCTCCCAGGCAAATCGAGGGCTATTTTTAATCCAAGGATTGTGGGCTGGTTCCCGCTAGAAGACCATGCTTTCTTTTCTTTCTTTTCCTTTTCCACATTTTCCAAGAGGGATGCTTGGGAGTGAAAGAATGCCACTGGAAAACAAACCCACCCACTAAACCCTGGAAGCTTCAGCGAGTCCTTTGAGAAGGAAACGTGGCATTATTTCTCCCCCACGACGCCAATCTCTCTGTCTCTCTCTCTCTCTCTCTCTCTCTTTGCACCCGCTTAAAGAGGAGGGTTTTGTTTTGTTTTGTTTTTTGCATTCCCATCCTAGGATTGCCTCCTCGAAAATAAAGCCCATTGAATTCAACGGGGGGCTTATTTCCTGGTAAAAGGACACCGTGCCAGGAGGCCGCTTCGGTGGGAAATCCGGGGAGGGCGGGGTTGAAGGAAGGCAAGCCAGGCCTGAGTTGTTTTGTCGTCATAAAACGACGTTTTGGCCTTGAAGGTTATAAAACAACATTTACGTATAGATTCGGGGGAAATCTCCCCGCGAACGAGTTGTTTTGAATTATGGCCGTCCTGAGATAAATGAAAGGGAAAGAGAGAGAAACCGGGAGGAGGTTTCCATGTGAAGTGTATTGTTTTCCGGACTTAATATCTCCAGATTTAAAAATCCAAGGCCCACAGAGACTCATTGCCAGGCTGATATTTTTTTTTGCCGAAAATTTGGCGTTGATCTGGTCTGCGATTGATGCCATTTTCCGGTTTGTGTTGGGTTTAAAGCTTCATCGATCTCTTTCTTTCGCTGATCTCTTTCTTTCACACACACACACGCGCCCATTCATACCTACTTGTGTGTTTGTGTGTGTGTGTGAGTGCTCCTTTTAATTGCAAATCGTTACCCAACATTATTAGAAAACGAAATAAATTGAACTGTCATTATTTCAATGCGGAAGATTTTGCTTTTTGTTTTTTTAAACGGTTGTGTGTGTTTGTGACTGGAAGGGAGAGACACAACTTCTAGACTGGCAAATTATGTCCGAAAGCGGTGTCCTAATTTGAACCAGCGGTGTCCTCATCGTCAGGCCAAAAGCCTGGGGCGTGTGTTTGTTGTGTGTTGTGGGCCTTCAAATCGTTTCCGATTTATGGCGACCCTAAAGGTCAACCTCTCCTGAGTTTTTCTGGGCCAGATTTGTTCAGAGGAGGTTCTCCATAGCTTTCCTCTGAGGCTGAGAGAATGTGACTTACCTAAGGTCACCCAGTGGCCGAGCGGGGGCATTTAGTTAAGGACAGTAAGATCGCCAGGAAAGCAGTAAGCAGCCTTGTGGCTTTATATTGAATTCTTGGCCTTTGCTGAAGCCTGAGGTGGGGAGAATGCGTGGGTAGGAGGAGAAGAGCTGGGGGCCAAGGGGGCGCTGCCATCCAAGGCCCTGTCTGCCGAAGGTGACCAGAGGGGGGTCCTCCTTTTCTAGGACACGCCCTCCATTATTTCAACCTTCTCTCCAGGAGGAATGTCAAAACGTCCTTCTTTCTGAGCCTGATCCAGAGGCATGAAATGTATATTTCTATAAGTGTGTTGGAGTTTGTTTTTTTAATTGGGTCACGTCCTCCCTGTTTCCCATTTTGGGGTGCCTTCTCCTCTTTTGCGGTGAGGACACCCGGTCCCCCTGGAGCTGCCTGTCCGACCCCTGGGAGAGGGAGGCCCAAGATCTGCTGCAAACCCCCCCCCCCCCGTTTCTTCTTCTCCCATCTTCTTTGGGCCTGTGAGGGGTTTAAGCTTTTTCCTGGCTCATGTCTTCTATGTCCCTGGAATTGGGGGATGCCTCCCCCTCCTCTGTGATGGGGACATATCTAGAATAGGGGAAGGGGGCGAGAGGGCATGGGGGGGGGAAATCTACTTCCTGCTCCCAGTGCTCCTGCCTAACCCCCGCTCTCGGTCCCTCTTTTTCGCCAGGTGTGGTTCCAGAACCGGCGCATGAAGGACAAGCGGCAGCGCCTGGCTATGTCGTGGCCGCACCCGGCGGACCCCAGCTTCTACACCTACATGATGACCCACGCGGCGGCCACGGGGAGCCTGCCCTACCCCTTCCACTCCCACGTCCCCCTCCACTACTACCCCCACGTCGGGGTCACTGCCGCCGCAGCAGCCGCCGCCGCCTCCGGGGCCGCCGCCGCCGCCGCCTCCTCGCCCTTCGCCACCTCCATCCGCCCTCTGGACACCTTCCGCGCCCTCTCCCACCCCTACTCCCGCCCGGAGCTCCTCTGCAGCTTCAGGCACCCGGGCCTCTACCAGTCCCCCGCCGCCGCAGCAGCCGCCGCCGGCCTCAACAGCACCGCCGCCGCAGCTGCAGCCGCCGCCGCCGCCGCCTCCTCGGCCCCTCCGTCGGCCTCGGCCCCCTGTTCCTGCCTCAGCTGCCACAGCAGCCAGTCCGCGGCGGCGGCGGCGGCAGCGGCTGCAGCGCTGGGCTCCCGCGGCTCCTCGGCCTCGGACTTCCCCTGCAGCGGGGCGGCGGCCGGGGCGGCCTCGCAGCGGGCCTCCGAGAGCGGCTTCCTGCCTTACTCGGCCGCCGTCCTCAGCAAGACCGCCGTGCCCTCCCCGGACCAGCGGGAGGAGGCGCCCTTGACCAGATAACCAGCCCCCTCCCCCGGGCCCTAGGGGGCGCTGTGGGCACGGAGGGCGGGCGGGGCGGACGGGGGCCCTTTTTGTACCAGGGGGGGGGGGGGGGGGGGTTGGGAAAGGACCTACACTGGAAAGCTGGCAAAAAGTGTTCCCCATTATCTCCATCATGATGGTTGAGAAGTCATAGGAGGGCCCTACTTAAAGCTTGCCCAAAGTGTGTTCTTGTTGGGTTTTTGAAGAAGAAGGGTTCTCTCTCCATCATGATTACTGTGAATTCATAGGATGGCTCAGATGAAAGCTCACCGAAAGTCTGTTTTCTGGGTGTTTTTTTTTTTTTAAAGAAAAAGGGGTTCTCTCTCCATCGTGATGATTGTCAGTTCATAGGATGGCCCTGTTGAAAGTTTGCCAAAAGTGTGTTCTTGTTGGGCTTAAAAGGAAGAGGGCTTATCTCCACCAAAAGTGTGCTTTTATTGGGTTTTTTAAGGAAGAGGGGTTATCTCCATGATGGTTGCAAATCACAGGATGCCCCTGTTGAAACCTTGCCAAAAGTGTGCTTTTTGTTGGGTTTATAAGGAAGAGGGGTTATGTCCATGATGCTTGTGAATTCATAGGATGGTCCTCTTGAAAGCTTGCCTAAAGTGTGTTCTTGATGGGTGTTTAAGGGAGAGGGGTTTTCTTCATTACTGTTGTTAATTCATAGGAATGATGGGTTATCTCCACCATGGTTGTCATTCCTAAAATGACCATATTGAAAACTCACCGAAAGTGTGTTTTTGTTGGGTTTTTGAGGGAAAAGGGGTTCTCTCTCCATCATGATGATTGTGAATTCATAAGATGGCCCTGTTAAAAACTGAGAGGAAGTGTTTTTCTTTGTAATGTTTTCTTTAAAGGAGAGGGGTTATCTCCTTGATGACTATTAATTTGTAGGATGGCCCCATTGAAAGCTCAAAAAAGTGTGTTTTTGGTTAGTTTTTTTTAAAAAGAGGAGTTCTCTTCATCATGAGTGTGAATTCATAGGGTGGCCCTATTGAAATCTGGCAACTTGTTTGGTTTTTAAGGAAGACGGGGTTATCTCCATTATGACTGTCCATCATAGGATGGCCCTATTGAAAGCTCAGCCAAAAGTGTGTTTTTTGTTTAGTTTTTAAGGAAGCAGAGTTATCTCCATTATGGTTATCATTCATCAGATGGCACTACTGAAAGCTGGCAAAAAGTGTTTTTGTGTTTGGATTTGAAAGAAGAGGGGGCTATTCTCCTTAGGATTGTGAATTCATAGGATGGTCGTATGGAAAGCGTCAAAAACTGTGTTATTGTTTGCTTGCTTGTTTGTTTTAAAGATGAGAGGTTATCTCCATTATGATTACGGAAAGAGATATTGTAGCACTTTTGATACTAACTGAAACAAAGAAGTCAGTAGCATGAGCTTTTTATAGACTTCAGCCTACTTCCTGAGATGCATTTGGAAGTAGGCTGAAATCTAGGAAAGCTCATGCTGCCAGCTTCTTTCTTTCAGTTGGTCTCAAAGGGGCTGCAAGATCTCTTTCCATACTGGTTTTACAGATTAACAAGGCTACATCTTTGAATTCTACCTCCATTATGATTGTCCTTCATAGGATGGCCCTACTGAAAATTTGGCAAAAAGTGTGTTTTTGTTTGGTTTTTAAAGAAGAGGGGCTATCTCCATTATGACTGTTCATTCATAGGAGGACTCTTTGGAAAGCTTGCAAAAAGTGTGTTTTGTTTGTTTGTTTGAGGAAGAGGAGTTATCTTCATGATTGCTGTTAATTCATAGGAAGCAAAAACAGAGGTGGCTCCTGGAAAGGATTTTTTTTAAGGGAGAACTGGAGAAGAAGGATCTGAGGAGCAGCCTCAGTGAGGGACCAAACTCCACCTGCTTCTCCATCTCTGGCCTCCCTCTTTCCATAAGCAGAAAGACCCTCCCTTGGGCCCTGCTTTCCCGACCCCTTGACCTCAGTCCAACTTTGACAGGGTCCCGCTCAGCTCCTCTGCTGGCGACAGGAGGAACTGCCTCAGTGCTTCGCCGGTTTCTTTCTTTATTTTAAATGTTTCCTCTTTTTCTAGCTAGGAGTAGGAGTATTGGGACCTTGGCTCCTTTACAAAACCCGCTGATCGGATGCCTTCATACACAGTCCCTAATTTTTTACTTATCACTTGATGGGCAGCTGTGATGATCAGGCTGAGCCTCAAATCCCCAAAGCAAAACCCCGACTTTGCATTTCGTGGGGATTTAGCCGAGGAGGAAAGACGCTTGCCCCCGAAGCCCTGGACCACAGGGATGCCTGGAGTGAGTGGGAGGCGGGATGGGGATGATGGAGAAGCTGGGTGGGGAAGATGGGAGTTGTTGTGGCCCCTTTGTGGAAGGGACGAGGCTGCCGCCGATGGGAAAGCAAAGCAAGGGAAGTGTGTACCAGGCAGCATGCAAAGTCTAGAGAAACTGGGAGGCAAGGGATTTTTCATTTCATTTTATTTTATATTTTAAAAAATGGTCTCCAAAGCCTCATGCTTCCTTCTGAGCGCCATGGTCCACATTACCTGGGAAATACTTGAAACTTTTTTGACACCGGAGGCATTGCTCTGAGTCAATGACCTCTTGATCTGTTTTTTTTCCCTTTTCTTTTAAGTATCTTTCTTCCCCCCTTCCATTTCCAAAAAAAAAAAAAAAAAAAAAGGGGGGGGGGGGGAATCGTGGCCCTGGGTTTTATTTACCCACCATCCTTTGGCTGTGAGAAGCCAGGCGTGGGGAAGAGGGAGGCCCACCCGGCCACCCCTTGCTGTCGGAGGGACTTCGGTGAACTTGGAGAAGGCATATAAAAAAAAAACCACCGGTGTTATGGCCGTGTCAATTTTGATGCTAATAATGTGCAGATTATGACGAAAATTGCCAATCATGTTCTCTGATGGACCTCCTTTGAATGTGGAATGGGGGGGGGGGGGGAAAGTTCCCCGCGCGGAGACCTGCTGTCAAGTACTAACAACCCGCAAAGGGAAGTCATTAGAAGAGACAGATAAGAGACTCGGTACATAAAACATTTGTTCTTGGAGCAAATAATGTATGTTATTTAATGTGATTTCCGTTATCTCGGAAGTGTTATTTTTATTTTATCTTTTATTTTATTTTATTTTACACATCTCTCTCTCTCTTGCACAAGCCAACCCACAGTTCTTATAATCTCAATTGCCAATTTTCCTTTTGGTAACTTAGACGCCCTGGGTAGACTTTTCTCTCTCTCTCTCTCTGTTCAGTTGATATTCTCCCAATGTGAAAGAGCCTCATTAAATCAAACTCGGATATTTCCATAATGCTCCCTGCAGAGCCACTTCACTCTCCACATAATGAGATTTTCTCTCTCTCTCTCTCTCTCCCCTTCCTGAAGAGTTGAAGCCCTCCAATAACCAGCTATTGCTTATTTAGGCCCTGGGTGTACCCTCTTAAGGCAGGCAGACACACAGCTCATCCATTCCCTCTAATTTATATATATTTCAAACAAATGTCCTGGATTTCTTCCTCTTTTGAAGACACTGGAAGTGTGTGAGCGAGTTGTCTCCCCACATTTTGATAATGGACATTCAAGAAATGATTTTTGAAGTCTCTACTGTTTTACTCAATGAACATAAACTGTACCTGCCCTTCATTATTATTATTATTATTATTATTATTATTATTATTATTATTATTTTGGCCAAAGGACAAAGACAAGTTGTGGACTGAAAAACAACACAACATTGAGTAGAAGCAGGGAGACTCTAAGGACTAGATCTATTCATAGGATTTTTATTTAGAGAACTTTATCTAATGAGCTATTTAAGAAAAAGAGGGGGAAAAACTGGGTTTTTAAAAAGACTTAAATGTAACTGATATGTTTTATGTTTTGAGAAACGGAGGCGTCGTCTGTCCACCGACTTCATATTTAATTTTTAAAATTAATATATAATTTAATGCTAACGAAACAGACCAAAACGAGACACTCTTTTATGTACTAGCCTTTGCCTTTGTCATTTCTCTAAATCGCTTGCTATGGTTGCCCTCGTTGGATGTAGAGATCACAATTTTGGCAATAATGTTTACATTTTTTCCAAAATATAAATAAATATAAATACAAATATAATATAAATATTATATATATAAATATATAAATATAAATATATCTTAGAAGTGATCGATAAGGTTGCTGGTTGGTACAAAAAATGATAAAATAAAAACAAAATGAACACGAATTCGTTTTATTTTGGGTCCGTTGGACCTGGTTATTCTACGAAAATTGTAAATAAAGTCCTTGTGTTT
>NC_056522.1:205436013-205505461 GCF_019175285.1 Sceloporus undulatus
CGGAAGGGTCAAATTACCAATGGAGGCTGCTCTTCTTTACTCTTCTTGTTGTGTGCCTTCAAGCAGTTTCCAACCTATGGCAACTCTAAGGCGAACCTATCATGGGGTTTTCTTTGCCTTCCTCTATGGCTGAGAGAGTGTGACTTGTCCAAGGTCACCTAGTGGGTTTCATGGCTGAGCTGGGAATCCTACTCTGGTCTCCAGAGTCGTAGTCCAATGCTCAAAGCACTACCCAAGCACTCACTTGTTTTTCCAAAAAGTAAATAAATTGGCCTGTGACATTAAGGGACAATCTTACCCTGAATAAAGTTCCATTGTTTGCAATAGGATTGACTCCCAGGTAAAAAGAAACTGCGGGGCAGCTGTGACTCTACAGTCTCCCCCTGAACCATGCAATGTATGGGAGTGCAGCCCAAATAAATGCACTTTCATCCACATTTAACTTGGGACTGAGCACCATTGGACTCATGTGCAACTATTATTTTACAGAGGCCTATATTGATTTTCAGAACATCAAGACGACTTACATAGTCATTCATATAAAATGTTAATATTATATTATAATATAATATATAATTATAATATATTATAATATTATATTCATTCATATAAAATGTTAATATAATAATTTTAAAATAACCAGTGATAATAATAATAATTAATAAATACCAATTTCCATAAAATTATTCACATATAGACTGGGCTGATATCTTTAAGGATATCCTCATCTTTAAAACGGAAAGTAATAATTATATTTATCTTGAGAAGGTATTTCAGAGGTGTGAGGCTACCACAAAAGTGGCCTTGTCCTCAGCACTGTCAGACCTAAGATAGCAGGGCCTTCAAAGAAAGCTTTAAGCCTTGGACAAGTAAATTGCCCAGATCCTTTGGATAGCCTGGTCTCAAGCCTAGGCACTAGCTCAATCTTGAATATTTTTATTTGAAGCAAATCCCATTAAAATCAATGCAGCATAAAGGCCAAGGTGTTGACTGTTGATTTAAGGCACCCCTATAAATTTCATAAGGTTTCCTAAGGCAAGGTTTAACTAGAGGTGGTTTGCCAGTTCCTTCCTTCGAAATATAGCCTGCGGCACCCCATCCTAGTAGGCATGACCCTGCTTAGTTTCCAAAATCAGACAGGTTTGGCGCTCTCAAGATATTTAGGCCATATAAATTCAGCATTTTAAATTAGGCCTAGCTTTGAGTAGACATACTAAGGGTTGCTCTGTAGGCAGGCCCCTCCTAAGGGAGACACTTCTTGGGGATGGTATTATGCTCCTCTTGAAGTAATCCAGAATCTCCAAGGAGCAGAAATGCAGCCTTTTTGGGGCCCAGTGGTTCTTAGAATCAAAGAGTAATAGAATCATAGAGTTGGAACAGACCTCAAGGGCCATCCAGTCCAACCCCCTGCCATGCAGGAAATCACACACACACTCCCCCCAGAGCAGAATTAGAGTAGCGCTATGATTTCTCCCAGTGGTCCCCAAACTGTGCTCTTTAAGGGATTTTGGACTTCAGCTCCCAGAATCCCAGACTATTGGCCAACATGGCTGAGGCTTCTGGGAGCCAAAGTCCAACATTCCTTAAAGGGCACAGTTTGGGGGCCACTAATCTAGAAAGTACTGTATTGGGTGCACCCAGAAGTTGTGTTGCAGGGCTGGAGGGAGCCGTGAACCCTCAAGGAGAGAGGGACCCTTGAACTCCTGGGAGGCCTCGGAACCCTTGAAGAGTGAGGCAAGCTTGGGAAAAAGGGCACTCAGCACATGCTCAGAGGCAGCCAGAATTCTCCCCTGGAAGTGAAATTGTAGGAATAAACTGTATGAGGCCTGGGGCTGAAATAAGCCTCTGTTTCTGGCAGGGAAGGGCACTGGCCACCGGGCGAGACAGGGCCAGCCCCACCTGGGCAAGAGAGGGTGCCAGGGCGATTGGCGCCCACCCAGGCAGGCCTTGGAGGAAACAAGGATGCCTCTCTTTGGGGGCCCTTTTGTGCTCCTCCAAGAAGCGTCGATGTCCTCCTCCCTACTATCCCCCCCCCCCGTTTCCCCTGAATAAAGTCATCCTCTGGCATTATTTACAAGCGCCTATAATTTACCTCTGCTATTTGGCAAAGCAACTTGGGTTGGTGGGTGGATGGGGAGGACGAGGGGGGGGGGATCGGGCGTTTGGAGAGTGTCGGAAAGCAAGCGAATGAATAAATACTTCATAACTGCTGGTAGAACAGACTGGCTCCTGTAATGAAGAAAAGATTTATGTCACGTTATTTCAAGCCCAAATAGCGGCAGCCTCTGTTTGTCTCAGCCCAGTGCCTCTATTTAAATGTTACTTTCATATATTATGTGGCATTAATTTAACTATAGCTCATTAAGGCAGAATGAAATGGTTAAATTAACTTATCAACCCATAATGATGATGAATGAGGTATTAATTCAGATACAAGCTGGGCAATTTGCAAGTTTACGCATTCTGATGGTTCTCAAATAACATTTTGAATAGCGGGTCAGCGCCTCAATCAATTACATAAGCATGGAAAGTCGGTCTCTCAGAGAGAGAGAAAGGGAGAGAGAGAGAAAGAAGGGAGGGAGGGGAGAAAAAGCCCTCCTTTTTCATGCATATGCATTAAAACATGTTCGCAATTACGCTCGGAAATTGCCTTCATTGGATTAAGCAGCAGGTTTGGACGCGGGTTCTGGTCTCGGCTCCCTCCGCCTTTTATTAAAGAGCCGTTTTTGGCTGCAAAAGGGTCCGCGAGGAGGAGGAATGGAGGAGGGGGGTCTGGGGAGAAGGGAATGGGGGAAGAGAAAGCCCTGTTCACCCAAAGCCAAGAGGAGAGGCTGCCCTCGCATCCCTGGGAGAGATACTCTCTCCTCCTCCTCCTTGTTGTTGTTAACGGCCCTCCAGTCGATCTAGACCCATGGCGACCTTATGGATGAGACATCGCCAAGACCCCCTCTCCTCCACTGCTCTGCTTTGGTCCTGTAAACTCATACCCGTGACCTCCTTAACAGAGTCCATCCCTCCAGCATGCGGCCTTCCTCGCTTTCTGCTTCCTCCCACCTTTCTAGAAGGACTGTGCTTTTCCAGTGAATCTTCATGATGTGCCCGAAGTAGGACAGCCTTATTTCTCTGAAGAAAATTCTCTGAAGTTGCCAGCCACAATTGCTGGCGAAAGGTCAGGTATACACTCTTCTAGAACATGGCCACATAGCCCGAAAAACCCACAAAGAACTATCACAGCCTTGGCTTTCAGGGGGAACTCTGGCTTGATCTTCTCTGGGACCCATTTGTTTGTCCCTTTGGCTCTCCATGGGATCCTCAGCACTCTTCTCCAGCACCACATCTCAAACGATTTTCTTCCCATCTTGTTTCTTAACTGTCCACCTCTCACTTCCATACATGGTAGAAGGGAATACAGTGGCTTGTATGGTTCCAACTTCTGTGCTTATTTGCATATTTTTGTATTTTAGGATATTTTCTAGTTCTTTCAAAGCCACCCTCCCCATTCTTAAGCTTCTTATAATTTCCTGGCTGCGGCCACCCTTGCTATCAATGTTTGATCCCAGGTATGAGAACTCTTTTTTACTATTTCTTTTACTATTCCTCTCTCCTCCCCCTGCCCCTCTTTTCCGAGCCTCTGCGATCACTTTCCCCGTGACATTCCCACTCCCACAAAGATCTAGAGGCGCCCATATATCCATTGCACTCCGTGGACATTTGACTTCAGCCCCAGGGTCCGTCCATGGAAAGATTTGATGCCGCTGGAACCAAGGGCGACAATAACTAGGGGTGCATCTGCCCTCGATCAAATCATGCACTTTGACGCCCCTTCAACTGCCAAGGCTCCATCCTCTAGAAACCTGGGATCTGTAGTTTTTTTGTGAGGTACTAGCGGCCTTGGACAGAGAAGGCAAAAGGACTGGTGAAACTACAAATCTCAGGATTTAATATGATGGAGGTAGGGAACTTCAAAGGCTGCATCGACACTGTGGAAATAACGCAGCCTGACACCACTTCAACTGCTATGGCTCAATACTATGGAATTCTGGGGTTTGTAGTTTTGTGAGATATTCAGCCTGTCGGAGATAACAAAGTACAAATCTCAGGATTCCGTACAGCACTTAAAATGGTGTCAAACTGCATGATTTCTACAGCGTTCGTTGCTGCTGTGTGCCTTCAAGTAGTTTCCAACTTATGGCGGCCCCCAAGGCGACCCTATACAATGGGTTTCTTGGCAAGATTTGTTCAGGGAAGGTTTACCATTGCCTTCCCCTGAGGCTGAGAGCATGTGACTTACCTCTTTCCAATCTTTCACTCCTGTATTAAAAATAGGTCACTCTCAACTAGAGCAAACCCATAGATCGGTGGTATTTTCCTACACTTGGACTCACAGTTCAAGAACTGCTTAGCTGAGGCTAAGCAATAAATGATCTGTATTGAAATGAAATACAACGAGGAACAGAAGCAGGTAGACCTTCTCTCTTACCTTTCAGCCATCCAACCCTTACAGTGCAATTTACAGTCAACCCCCTTGAGTTCCATGTGAATCAAGGACTGCCTCCTTTAACGAGTAGAGAGACATAGAGAGGCCTAAAAAGCAGCAGATCTAGTTGGATCTTGGAAGCTAAGCAGGGTCAACTCTGGTTAGTACTTGGATGGCAGACTGCCAACTAATACCAGGTGTTGCAGGCTATACTTCAGAGGAGGGAACTGGCAAAACAATCCCCCAGTATTCCTTGCCTGAAACTGAAATTCAGGTGGATCTGAAGGTTAGACCTAAGTGACACTCAACCTTTTTCATAACAACAGTGCAGCAATTTAGGTCCAAAACACACAGCAGAAATAATCCAGTTTGACACCGCTTTAACTGCCCTGGCTCAGTACAGTACTAGGAAATTCTGGGAACTAGTTTTGTGAAACATCGATCCTTCTCCCTCAGAGAGCTCTGGTGTCACAATAAACTATGATTCCCAGGATTCCTTAGCACTGAGCCAGGGCAGTTAAAGCCATCTCAAACTGGATTTTTTTTTCTGCTGTGTGTTTTGGACACTGGAATACTTTATCTCCCGCTATCAACCTGCCAGAGCTTTAAAATAACCAGGAGAAGGCTGTCTCTCAAGGTGCATCTACACTCCAAAATCATGCAGTTTGAGAGTACTTTAAGTGCTGTAGCTCCATCCTATGGAACCCTGGGATTTGTAGTTTTATAAGGTCTTTAGCCTTCTCTACCAAAAAGTGCTGGTGCCTCACCAAACTACAAATCCCAGGATTCTGCAGAATGGAGCCATGGCAGCTAAGGTGATGTCAAACTGCATTATTTCTGAAGTGTAGATGTACTCACAGTCCCCTCACAGGCAGCTTGGTGAGGACAGGAGAGAGGGCTTTCTCAGTGGCTCCTCCCACCCTTAACAACAACAACAACAACAATAATAATAATACTTATTTTTATCCCACCCTCTGCACAACACACCCTTTGGAACTGCCTTCTGCAAGAAGCATGTGTAATCACTCCCAGGGAGGCTTCTTATTGAGGGTGTCTTTATTTTTTATGTTTTCAAACAATTTTATACTATTCTGTGATTATTTTGATTGTTTTACAGACTGTATTTTTAGATTTTAGCTTACTTTCCACCCTGTGATTTGCCTTGGCTCTCACTTGGAGAGAAAGGTAGCATATAAGTCCCACAGGGCTCTGTCCTGGGCCCAGTGCTATTCAACATCTTTATCAATGACTTGGAGGACAGAATTGGGAGCATACTCATCAAATTTGCAGATGACACCAAATTAGGAGGAGTAGCTAATACTCCAGAGGACAGGATCAAATGCAAAATGACTTGAATAGACTAGAAAGCTGGGCCAAAGCTAACAAAATGAATGTCAACACTGAGAAATGTAAGGTATTGCACTTAGGGCAGAAAAATGAAATGTACAGATATAGGATGGGGGACACCTGGCTTAAGGAGACAAGATGTGAAAGGATCTAGGAGTCCAAGTAGACCACAAATTGAACATGAGTCAACTGTGTGATGCGGCAGCTAACAAGGCCAATGCAATTTTACGCTGCATCAATAGAGGTATAGTGTCTAGATGAAGGGAAGTAACAGTGCCACTCTATTCTGCTTTGGTCAGGCCCCACCTGGAATACTGTGTCCAGTTCTGGGCACCACAATTCAAAAAGGATAAAATGGAACGTGTCCAAAGGAGGGCCACCAAAATGGTGAAGGGTCTGGAAATCATGGCCTATGAGGAAAGGGAGCTGGGGATGTTTAGCCTGAAGAAGAGAAGGTTAAGAGGAGATATGATAGCCCTGTTTAAATATTTGAAGGGATGTCACATTGAGGAGGGAGCTAACTTGTTTTCTGCTGCTCCAGAGACTAGGACCCGGAGCAATGGATGCAAGCTCCAGGAAAAGAGATTCCACCTGAACATTAGGAGGAACTTCCTGACAGTAAGGGCTGTTCGACAGTGGAACACACTCCTTCCTCAGAGTGTAGGAGTCTTCTTCTTTGGAGGTCTTCAAACAGAGGCTGGATGGTCATCTGTCAGAGATTATTTGATTGAGATTTCCTGCATGGCAGGGGGTTGGACTGGATGGCCCTTGCAGTCTCTTCCAACTCTACAATTCTATGAAACAAATCTTAGGAAGAAAATCACTGTGATAGGTTGCCTTAGGGTTGCCATAAGTCAGAAACGGGTGCCCAACCACAACAATAGTAAACCTCTGAAGTTTTGCCAAGAAAAAAACCTACATTAGGATTGGCCTAAATCAACAAATGCATCAGCATAACTTTCCTCAGAAATGGGACCTTAACCTACAGGGCTTTTAAGTGCCCTGTCTGTCAGCTACACTGAAATGCCAGCAGAAGGCTCAATAAAATGTAGAGACTGACCTCAGGGTCAGCCAGCATACCCCCTTCTCCACCCCATCTTTGTTTGGCCTGCTAAACAGTTCTGGAGGTCTGGAAGGTCTGTTTTTTACTTTCTGACATAGTTACATCTTGGTTTAATAAAGGTACTACCCTGCGATGACAGTACAGTATGAGTTGTTTTTCCTTATGGGCCTGCACAGCTGCCTTTGCATTTGTTTACCCCACATGATGTGTAAACCCACATGATGGGAAAACCATTGACCTTTTTAGAGAAAAAAAAGTAAGCTATATAATACCTCTAATACATAAATTATAAACAATGGCCTAAAGTCACTTTTTAATCTCAAGCAGAGTAGGTCCATGAAGTCAATGGAGTTTACATCTTCCTTCACTCACCAAAGTTCCCATTCGCTGGATGAACCTATTCTAGTCTGGACAAAACAATTGGATTTAGCCTAATGACAATGGCGCATCATGAGTAAATCCCTCTAAAAGCAAACATGATGGGGTGATATAACCACAATCCGCTTAAATCCCAAGGATTTAATGGCCTATGGATTTATGGACTCTTTTCCCGCTGTTGGCTTGAGCTCATTAGACAGATGTAGCTCCTGTTGTTTCCAAACACAAGCCTCAGGATCCAGTGTTCAAGCTGTGAATTTTAAGCCAGCCATCTTGGGGTGTCCAAGCCCATTGAATGCAGAGAGGCCTTTTGGAAAAATAGACAGACCCCTTTAACACCAGACTTTACTTGGAAAATTATGCTCCTACATCAAAAGTAGCTGGCTACTTATTTCCCAGTAAATGTCCCCAGATGTAGCCCTGGTCTAAAATATTTTGACAGACAGGGACTCCTGCCCCGTTATGTAGAGTCAGAGAGTCAGCTTTGCCTCTTACCCCATCTGAAACACTAGAGCAATGGGAGCACTTCCATGGCCATGAAGGGGACAGTCTTCCTATTGCTTCTGAGGATAGGCTCTGCTGCTAGAGATGGGATTTGGTGAAGCTATGAGTTTCTCATCCTGAGAAAGTCAACCCATTTAATCAATTGCTGAATAGTGAATAGTCAACTCATAGGTAAATCCCAATGATTCAATGAGTCTACAGTGCTTTGAACCACCAATAATAGGCTTTAGGTCAGCAGTAGCACCACCGCCACCTCAGAGCATCATCCCATGCAGCTAATCCTCCCCATCAACTGAAAAATGTACTTTGCACCAAGTCTTCAACTGCTGCTGCAGACACAAAACAACATGAACTGCAAACTTTAAGGAAGACATTTAGGGACTGAAAACCTCAGGGTAGTTTCATCTCTTTGTTCTTGCCCAAGGTGATGCAGCAATAAGGAAGTCCTATGGGTTAAGCCAGAGAGCCAGCATGATGTAGTGACCAGGACACTGGGGGACTAGAGTTCGAATCATGGCTCGGCTATAGAAACCCACTGGGTGATCTTAAGCCAACCATGCTCTCTCAGCCTCAGAGGAAGGCAATGGCAACCCCCCCCCAACTGCTCTTGCCAAGAAAACCCCATGCTAGGGTCTCTATCAGTCAGAAACGACTTGAAGGCACAACAAGGGCCAAGGCATTGACTCTCAGCTCACTAACTGAAAGGTATGCAGAGAGATCTTGTAGCACCTTTGAGACTTAATTAAAGAAAGAAGTTGGCAGCATGAGCTTTCCTAGACTTCAGTCCCCTTCCTCAGATGCTTTTGGTCCAAATGCATCTGAGGAAGTAGACTTTAGTCTAGGAGAGCTCATGCTGCCAACTTCTTTCTTTAGTTAAGTCTCAAAGGTGCTACAAGATCTTTCTGCATACTATTCGACAGACTAACACGGCTATACAGTATGTTTAGGTTGAAGGGCGGCAGCCTTGCTCACAAGCGGACCTTCAGTGGGATTTGCAGTCGCTCCCTCCTGCGACCTGGATCAATCCTCCCTTGCTTCCTTGCTTCCCTTCCCCTCCATCTTGTGTTGGCGACTGAACAGTCCCTCAGCTCAAAGAAATCCTTGGCCATGGGAGACAAGAGAGAAAAAAGGCTGAAGAGGAGAAGGACCAGGAGTTTCGTTTTGCCTGTTTTTAAGCGAGGAGGGAGAGGGAATTAGCGGGAGAAGAGCAGGTGGCTACCGAGAAGCTGCTGCCCAGAGTCAAAAAAAGCCCTCCGCAGCTGGTGCCATCCTGGCTTTGCTCCCAGGAGCGTCTTTGTTCCTCTTCTGGGAGGGAGGGAGGGAGGGAGACCCCCAAATGCCCAGCATCCTGTTCCTGAAATCTCACAGGCCTCGGCAGGGAAGGGATGCAAGAGAACCCCAGCCTCCTGGATCCCAATATCTGGAACTTTTCGATCCTCCTCCTTCGTCCAGACGCACTTTATGAAGCCTAATAGTAAATCCTTCGTGTGATTCAAGGGAAGAGGCAGGAACAACACCTCGATGAGCTGAAAAACGTCGTTTGTGTCTGTCTGTGAACTGTGCAACATATGCACGCCCAGGTTCCCCTCTTTTTCCCTTCCCCCTTGTATTTAAATGGTATGTCATATTTTTTTTAAAAAAAATTGATACTAATCTGATTTTCACCAGTTATTAAGGTGGCAGATATGACTGTATATGCTTGTTGTACATAGGACTAAGTATACAACACACATACATATGTATACCTATACCTATACATATATATACCTACACACACGAGCGCATACTATGTGTGTGTGTTCATATATATATATATATACACACACACCTGTATATACTTATATACCTATACACACACACACACATATTCTTTCTCTATATATACATATACAAACCTATATATATATATATATATACCTATATACACACACATACATACACACTCCCTATGTATACATATATAGCTATATATACATAGATATACACACAGAGACAGAAGCCAGAAACCGCTTGTATACAGATGTTGTACATAGGACCAAGTATTACAACATGTATCTATGTTGCACATCGGTACGCCTACAGAGACAGAAGCCAGCAACTGCGTGTGGTGTAGACCTTGCTCTTCATCCATTCCAAGGGAAAGGGAATTAACTGGGGGAAAGGCTATCGGGGAAGGGAAGATCTTAGGGGGCAAATCCCGACTTTCTTGCCCATTTCTCAGGAAGCCAAAGGGACTGGCTGAAAAGTCAACCTCCTTCAAAGCGAGGAACCTTAAGGAAGCCTCTGTGAGCCAAAGTCCACAGAGAGTGGCTGCTGGGGTTCCGGTCTAAAGGCTGATTCCTGAGAATCCTGCCTTAATTATTCCATCGGTTAAGGTTGGTTCTTACTTTTCTATCCATTTCCTAATCAACGCAAGGCAGCGCCTTGCAACAACTGGATTTTGCTCCATCCTCCTTCCGGAGCTCTCAGAGGCTGCGTCCACACTGCAGAAATAATCCAGCTCCACACCACTTTAACTGCCATGGCTCAGTGCTATGGAATTCTGGGAACTGTGGCTTGTTGTGGCCCCAGAGCTCTCTGACAGGGAAGGCTAAATGTCTCACAAAACTGCAATTCTCAGAAGTCGATAGCATTGAGCCAGGGCAGTTAAAGCGATGTCAGTCTGGATTATTTCTGCAAGACTCCAGGGCTCTCCTTTCCCTATTTACTTCCATGGGTTTCTTGGAAAGACTCCAAGCCTTGTCATGCTGGGCAAAGTGGTGGGTGGTGGGCCCAGGCCTGGAGGGTTCACCTCAACCGCCTTGGTTTCCATTTTAGGAGAAAGGGGGGATATAAGTGCAATCAATCAATCAGTCGATCAATCAATCAATCAGTCAATCAATCAATCAATCAATCAGACATTAAAAGGAACCCAAGGTCCAAGTGGCCAACAACTCAGAGTCATCCGGATTTAGCATTGTTTACCAAGGCTGCATCTCCACTGAAGAATTAATACAGTTTGATACCTCTTTAACTGTCATGGCTCCATCCTATAGCATCCAGGGATTTGAACAGTTGGTCCTCCCTATTCACGACTCTCACAGATTCAGTCCTCCGTGGCTAGAAACATATTTTACAAAATATGCCATATATAAAAACAAACATCGTTTTTACCATTTTATATAAGGGACATATTTTACTACACCGTTGTATTTAATGAGATTTGAGCATCCAAGGGGAGTCCTAGAACAAGTCTACAGCTTTAAATCTCAGTCCAGTACTCAGACTTAACTCCCACTGAATGTAAAGGGACTTATTCCCATGAAAGTGAGGGCAGCACCGCCTTATGTGAGTGAAGTATTGCTTCTGATCTGTGTGCCTCTTTCCCCCCATTTTTTGAGTGATCTCATGCCATGCAGGGCTGAAAGTCCTCTGATGAAATTCCTAATGGACCTACTCGGTCACTGCCCACTACTGTGAGTGCTGGCATTACTTGCTGCATGAAGTTCATATATATATATATATATATATATATATATATGCGCCTTCCAGTCACGATCTCTTGCAGAATCCCTCTCTTGGAAGCCTAGTGGTCCAGTTAACCCACGTTGAGAAACACTGGGTTAGACAGATTGCTCTCTTTAGTCTATAGAGGAACCAAGTTACTAATTGGAATAGCACTATATTATTATTATTATTATTATTATTATTATTATTATTATTATTATTAAATTTATGTTGCTGAATTGTGAAATGGACCACATATAGAGTGTGGATGACCACCTGTCGGGAGTGATGATGGTGTATTCCTGCATGGCAGAGGGTTGGACTGGATGACCCTTGGGATCCCTTCCTACTCTAGGATTCTTACCCCAGCCACGATGTCTGAAGCTGGTGACCCGAAGAAAACCCGTGTTCTCTCATCCCCTCCCTCTCCCAGATCTGCAAGGCACTGGACCAGCCTTACCAGATTGCTTAAAGACGACCAAAACAACGATTGGTAGTTTTTCGTTATGTGTTATTATTGATTTATCAGTGACATTTGTATCCTACCGTTTCCCAAAGAACTTCAGGTAGTGCACAGGGCGCCTCTCCACAGAATAACCTCACAACAACCCTGTGAGGTAGCTCCAGTTGAGATTATTGGGGCTGAGGGTACCCAGTTACTTTCTAGATACCCTCTTGTGAAGGCTCTGGGACGTTGTTGTTGTTGTTGTTGTGTGCCTTCAAAAGTCATTTCTAACTTATGAGGACCCCCTCAGAGGCTTTCTTGGCGGAATTTGTTCAGAAGATATTTGCCCTTGCCTCCCTCCAAGGCTGAGAGAGTGTGACTTGCCAGTAGGTTTCCATGGCCGAGCCAATAGTCGAACTGCAGAAATAATACAGTTCGACACTGCTTTAACTGTCATGGCTCCATGCTATGGGATCCTGGGATTTGTAGTTTGTTGTAGCACCAGAGCTCTCTGAAAGAGATGGCTGAATGTCTCACAAAAGGACAACCTTCAGAATTCCATTGCCTTGAGCCATGGCAGTTAAAGGGGTGTTAAAACTGCAATATTTCTGCAGTGCAGATGCATGCTAGCCTAGTGGTCAAAAACTAGGCTTTCCCAGAAAGTTCTGGGGTACTCTCCTTGATCCTGAAGGGCCATGGGTTGCCAGGGACACCGTGGTCCTAGATTTAAGGCATCCTTCAAGAGGAGAGCTCTTGCCTCTCAATGGCTGTACTCTTTTATTTCAATGTACAGTATTTCAATTCTCGCGCTTGGAAGCAATGGGAGTCAGCAGACTGCATATATCCTAGGCTCCTTCCCTTACACCTTTCAGAACAGACACACACCCTTCCTTTGGAGAGTATAAACTTCACTGAGGCTGAAAAGGGAACGAGCCTAGGAGATATGTAATTAAGTGGATAGTAATTCCCAACAACAACAACAACAACACCAGCAGGAAAGGCAATTGCCCCAGAAGAAATGGAACTTTTCCCCTCCCAGTTCCTTGTGATTAGAATCGGGTTCGTGCTTTTGGTTTTCTGTTCTTTTTTTAACTAATAAGAAATCAATAGGAACGAAGTGGCTTAAATTAAAACACCCGGGCGAAGCTGCACTCGCGAATCCGACTTGTGATGCGTAGTTTCCGCGTTAATGATCGGATTTCAGCGTCTGGTGATTGATCGGATGCTTTGATCGCTTCCAGCTCCTTTTCTAACGATTGAAGGGAGCTTTAAAGGTTTCCTCCTTTTCGAGCAGGGTTTCCTGACCAGGCTGCATCCACACTGTAAAAAGTAACCCGGTTTGACACTGCTTTTACTGCCCTGCTTCAATGCTCTGGGAACTGGAGTTTGTTCAGTCAAAGCGGTGTCAAACCGAGTTATTTTTTGCAGTGTGGATGCGGCCCATGCAGATGGTCCTCCCGGCTCGCTCTTGGGAGGAAAGTTTCAAGTCTGTCGGTCTTCCTGCCTTCTGCTCTTTTCCTCTTCCTCCTCCTCCTCCTCCTCTTCTTTCTCCAGCCGCTTCCTAACCTTCCCAACCGCAGAACTCAATTATAAGAGCTTTGATTACAACGATATATCTTGATAGCGCTCCAAATGCGGGGATGTCAAGGGTAATGCTTCCAAGAGGAGGCCCCGCGCAGCCATTCATACGCCAGGCGCCTGACAGCTCTTTGATGGCCAAAATTATGCTCTCCCTCTCTCTATCTCAAGACTGCCGAGAGAGAGAGAGAGAGAGAGAGAGAGAGAGAGAGAGAGGCCGCACAAAGGCAGAGCCCAGGCAAAAACAGAGAAAAGCAGCACCAGCACTTTAGGAGGAAATTAATTAATTGAATGACATTAAAGTCGGCGTAGTAGTTTGTTTGTTGGACTGGGGACCAGGGTTCGATTCGGACGAAATCAGAAGCCTTACTCTGGAAAGAGAAGGTTGTTGTTGTGCGGCTTCGTTTCAGACTAATGCGAATCTGTCATGGGGTTTCCTTGGCAAGTTTCTTCAGAGTGGGTTTGCCATTGCCTTCCTTTGAGGCTGAGAGAGTGTGACTTGCCCAGAGTCACCCAGTGGGTTTCACAACTGAGCTGTGAATCGAGGACTTGGAGGCACAAAAACAAGAACTTAACAAAGGGTTGCCATAAACCCGACTAGCCTTGAAGGTCGATATCACCACCAACAAGTGAAAGAAAGAAAAGTGGCAGCATGAGCTTTCCTACACTGAAGTCTACTTCCTCAGATGCATTTGAAGGAAGTATCAATTGGCGAAGTAGACTGAATGCATCTGAAGAAGTGGGTTTAAGTCTAGGAAAGCTCCTGCTACCAACGTCTTTCTTTCAGTGAGTCTCAAAGGTGCTACAAGATCTGTTCACATACTGATTTTAGAGACGAACACGGCTATGTCTTTGAATTCTACCATGAACAAAGAAAGCGGTGCCAGTCTCCAGGTCCCTCTTTGAGGGCCTTCAGGTGCCTTTGCTTTCCGAGGGGGAGGAAGGCTGCCAGCCCTCCCGGCTCTGGGGGATAGGGCCTTGCCTGGAATCACCAGGCTTTAGAGCAGTGGTCCCCAAACTGCTCTTTAAGAGAATTTTGGACTTCAGCTCCCAGAAGCCTCAGCCATGTTGGCCAATAGTCTGGGATTCTGGGAGCTGAAGTCCAAAATCCATTAAAGAGCACAGTTTGGGGATCACTGCTTTAGAGCAAGAACTGCTGTTGGACTGCAACGGGCCCATCAGCCTTAGTCCGCGTGGCCCATGGTGAGGTGGGGGATGTTGGGAGTTGTAGTCCAGCAACTCATGGAGTCCCAGAAGTTGGCCGCCCCTGGTTTAGAGGTCGGGTTTCCCTTTCATCTCTCCCCTCCTGCCCTGGAAAAAACGGCCAGCACCGAGAAGGCAATAAATGAGACTTCTTTCTAAGAATGCAGTCCTGATCAGCAGTGATGCATGGCTCAAGTTATGTGCAGTGTTTAACTTTTGGATGCCTAGGGAAGGATGACGCGCTTTCCCCCAAATCCTCTTTTCTCCAGTTCCTTCGGGTTGTGCCATCCACCTCACTATGTGTATTCCAAAGGCTGTAGTTCCCAGAATCCCCTAGCATTGAGTCGAGGCGTCAAAGTAGATTATTTCGTCAGTGAGGATGCAGCCAAAGGGTGTTAAAGAGAACAAATATCACAAACATTTGGGCACAAAAAGACTCTACACCGCCAATTATCACGTGCAGATCAAGTTGCCCATGATCACAAAATGTGAGCATGTTGTACTTCCTGAGCATTTTTGCAATCTGATATCCCACTGATGAGCAACGTGCGCCTTTCCGGATGTAGTCGAACTGCAAGTCCCAAGTGCCTTAGCCAATATGGTGGGGGATTCTGGGAGATGCAGCCCAAGAGTATCTGGAGGGCTGCGTGTTGCTCATCCTCACCATACACTTTTACCTCGGAATCAAACCTCATTAGTCCACTGACCGAAACCCAACTGCTAGTACCCTGCGTGGGGTAGTAGTTTGAGCCTTGGTGACCAGGGTTCAGATCCTCGCTGGAGAATAAAAACCCATTGGGTGACCGTGGCCAAGTCACACTCTCTCAGCCTCAGAGGATGGCAAAAGCAACCCCTCCTCTGAAGAAACTTGCCAAGAAAACCTTAGGATAGCGTTGCTTTAGGGTCTCCATGACTCAAAAACGACTTGGAGGCACACCACAAGCAAGGGTAGCCGCTTTGAGACTAACTGAAAGAAAGAAGTTGGCAGCGTAAGCTTTCCTAGACTTAAGTCTACTTCCTCAGATACATTTCTACATCTACTGAGTCTACAGAGTAACAGGGATTATATTTGAATTCTGCCAACAAAGTGCCATGCCAGAGCAGACCCATACAGTCAAAACGGTTCCCAGAAGCGTGGCCCTATTACTGATTCCTGGACTCTGCGGGGACAAGAAATCAGATCCAGACAGAGGTGGGGCTTCCATCCGAGTAGAATAGGGAGAGTTGCATTGATCTGGAGTCCAAATCTTGTCACCGCAAAGCCCCGAGGGCTACAGACAGGCACCGCATTCAGACCTCCTTCCCCTTGGGATCATTTTAAAAGGTAGTTTGGGCCGAAGTGCCTCTAAAGACCCTGAGCAGAAGTCGCCCCAGAAGATCTTCGTGGGAATTGCAATAAGAAGGTTTAGAGTAGTTTCTGGCAGTCACTCTTGGGAGTATATCGTGGAGCCCAGGGGGCTTACAGAGATCCTCTTAGCCCTCTGGGTAAAAAAAAAAAAAAGGGGGGGGGGGTTGGCTGGAGGTTCAGTTTAAGGAAGGGCTCCTACTTCTCTTGGGCTGCTTCTGCACTGCAGAAATAATGCACTTTAACCCCGCTTTGTGTCATGGCTCCACCTTATGGAATCTTGCGATTCACGTTTGTAGTTGTGTGCCTTCAAGTCGTTCCCCACTAATGGCGACCCTATCATGACAAGTTTCTTCAGAGGAGGTTTGCCATTGCCATCCCCTGAGGCTGAGAGGGTGTGATTTGCCCAAGGTCACGGAGTGGGTTTCCTGGCTTGGCTGGGATTCGAACCCTGGTCTCCAGAGTTCATATCTCCCAAAACTACAGATCCCAACATTCCATGGCATTGAGCCATGGCAGTTAAATCGGTGTCAAACTGCGTTCTTTCCGTAGTGCAGATTCTGTCTTGTAGGGATCAGTTTTGCCAAGGCCGCGTAAAACATCATTTAATGAATTCTAGAGGACCTCAAGTAGTATCCATTAGACACAACGACAATAACAACAGGTCGGCCGCCTTGAAAATCTGTTGTAGCAGGGTTCCCCAATGAGTCCACACTCTTTCTTCACGAGAGGGGAGGCACCGATCCAAGTGCTCGGAACTACAACTCCCATTAACCCCAACCATCGTGGCCGATGCCCGAGGACAGCGGGCTTTGTAGTCCTGTAGGGTGCCCATCTCTGGGAAAGTTGGTTTAGCTTGGAAGGAAGGGCATAAGTGAGGGATGGATCTGGCTGAAAGAGGCAGAAAACAATTTAGCCCCCTTTTTACTCCGTGGCTCAAGGAATTGTTACACCACTTTATGGAATGGGAGAGGTAGGACTGATCTCGAAAATGGTGTAGCCACTGGAGACTCCAGTGCAATGTTTCCCATTGTATTTGACTTCAGCTCCCAGAATTCTTAGCTTTTGGCCAGGAGCTGAGGTCCCAAAAGCTGGAGGACGAAAGTTTAGGGACCCTTGCTCTAGTGCAACTGTTCCTTGCTCACCCAAGAAATTTGCTACTATAGCATCCATAAGAGGTAATGCATGTCAAAGGCACAAAACCTAATTTTCTTAAGGAAAAGAGAGAGAGAGAAAAGGAAGGAAGGAAGGAAGGAAGGAAGGAAGGAAAGAAAGAAAGAAAGAAAGAAAGAAAGAAAGAAAGAAAGAAAGGCTTCTCTATATCTGACAGGCCTATGTTGGTAAAATTCCCGTAGTTATCATGGAGCACACGACAGTAGCCATGATAACGATTCCTAAAATATTGCTGCTGTCTCTCCTCCTTTCCAGCTTGATCTTTAAATCCTCCTGAAGGGTGCAACAACTTTATGGCTCGGCTCCCCAGCTGCTGAGAGCGGATGGAGAGTGGAACAAAAGTCCTGGGAGGCCGCTTCTCAGCAAAGGTTGAGCTGCTCTAGCTGTGGACTTCTGCACCGGCAGGTGTTGGGCTAGCTGGCCCTGTGTTCCCTTCCCACTCTCTTATTCTATGCTGTTGGAGGCAATTTGAAGTCAATAGCTGCTGGTGCCATGGGTTTTAGTCCTCCAACCAGCTCCAGAACCTTGGATAGCTCCTTGCAAATCTGGAATAAAGCTCACCGCTGATTCACTGAACCTCTGCTGTGGAAGCCACCTTCCAGCAGTGGCAATGTTCATCATCCCTCACTGCTGACTACGGCGGCTAAGGCTGATGGGAGTTGTGGTCCATCAATACCTGAAGGGTCGCCCGCTGACCTAATCTTATTGGTCTAACCCCCTCTTGGAATCTCAAATGCCTTTCCTCTTGTCTAAGAGAATACACTCTGGTCAGAAACTCTCTTGTTTTCAGCTGTTTCCAAGCTGGTAACCCTAGGAAGGGCAAGAGAGACAGTGTGGCATAGTGGTTTGAGTGCTGGACTATGACTCTGGAGACCAAGGTTTGGTTGCCAGCTCAGCCATGAAAGCCCACTGGGTGACCTGGGGCAAGTCACACTCTCTCAACCTCAAGGAAAGGCAATGGTGAACCTCCTCTGAACAAACCTTGGCAAGAAAACCTCATGGCCTTAGGGTCGCCATAAGCCGAAAATGACTTGTGGGCACACAACAACAACAACAACAACAACAATAACAACAACCCTAGGGGACCTTTGGTCAAGCCTGTTGTTGAGTCTGATCCTGTCTGTTTCCTAGCAGGCAAGGCTCAGGGCTAATTCATTGACCAGGTGGGTGCATATAGAGGTGAAAGCCCATTGAATACAAATGGGTTATGCCCCGCTGAGCTCATTTCTGAGGAAACGGGGGCGACAGGGCTGCCCCATAAGCCCCAGAGCTTTGTTTTCTTGCAAGCCGCCTTGGGTGTTACTGTATATTTCATGAAATGATGTTCTTACTTTTGTCAGAATGGCAGTCTGAGTTCCGAAGGAACAAGAAACAAGGATAGTTCCATACTGTGCAGAAATGAGCTTACTGTGTATTCCCCTCATTTTATGAGGAATCCTTGGGACCTGATGGGGTGCCTGGCAAGATCCTAACCATCAGGCAAGCACACCTTCATTGCACTGAGATTGGGCAGACTGGAGTGGCATTCACAGCTATAGAACAATCCCTCCTTGGTCTACTCAGGAGCAAGTCCTCTTTATGGGTAGCTCTCACTGAACACAGGCGCCTCTTCTAAATTGTAAAGACGGATCAGAATGCAACCAGCCTGGCAACCAAGTGGATGAAACCATCTCCAAGGCTCCTTATCCTCCACTGCTCTGCTTAAGCCTTGTAGATTAATACACCTATTATGGTATCCCTGCTTGAGTCTATCCATCTAGCATATGGCCTTTCTCTCTTTCTACTCCCCTCCATATTTCCTAGCATTATTGCCTTTTCTAATGAGTCATTCCTTCTCATGGTGTGCTCAAAGGACTACAGCCTCAACTTGATCATCTTGGCTTCCAGGGAGAGTTCAGGTTTGATCTGTTGTTTGCCATTTTGGCTGTCTGCACTATCCTTAGCACTCTTCTCCAACAGCACATCTCAAATAAATTAATTTTCTTCCTATCTGCTTTCTTCACTGTCCAGCTCTCACATCTGTACATGGTGATGGGGAATATTATTACTACTATTTTGTTTTATATTATATATTATTTTATTTTCTGATATTCCGCCTTTCTCCTAATATAGAATAGTGCCTCAAGGCAGTGAAAATAATGGATTGGAGGATTCTAACTTTAGTGCTCAGTTCTTTACTCTTTCTTGATTAATTCTTTCATGGCTGCTCTTCCCATGTCTAGCTTTTTCTTATTTCTTGACTGCAGTCTCCTTTCTGATCAACCCAAGATGTCAGCCTGCAGCATTGCCTTGAAGGATGATGGTGATGATGGGCAGTTTAACAACAGCTCTAAGCAGCTGTACCTGGCCATAAATCCTATTGATCTTAATGGAACGTTTCTGGGAAAAGAACAGCATATAACAGAAACCATGCATAGGATCAGTGTGCGCTTGTCACTGCCACCACTTGTGCTGTCTCCCGAGGGAATAAGAGGGTTTCCCCCCCTTCCACCAAATTTATCCCTTTATCCTTGCAGACTGCCCATCCCAATGCCCCCAGTTCCAAAATTCAGACACCTATCAGTGGGTTAGGCAGGAAGGTTGCTTGATGCTTCTCTTTTACTAAAACTGCAACCTCAAGGCAAGGCAAGGCAGGAAAAAGAGAAAATTCAGAAGGAGGAAACATTCACAGCCATTTTCTGGAGTAGATTTATGGCTCCTCTATCACTGAGCATAAACTCAATGGGTAGACAGGGAGCTGGGGGGGTCTAGAGAGGGGATGAGAGAAAAACTGCTCCATCTTGAACTGGCTGTCAAAAGGAGTCCTAACATTTTCTTGAAATGAATGTACTGACTTGAGAGACTACCTTACATGAAGGAGAGGGCTTCATCAGGGAGCATCCCTGAGCCAAGTCCTGCCCAGCTACCTCACATTCCTACCCAACACTTCAACCCTGCTTTCTAGGTAAGAAAAAGAATTCAGAATGGGACTAGAAAATGCAGGGCCAAATAATGCATTTATTGAATCACTCAAAAGAGTGCGTTTATGCAGATAAAGATAAGTTATGCCAATCCAAGCAGTGACTCTGCTCTAGGGGGCCAAGAGCATGTATAATCTTGTGCATCTCCCCATAGGGTTGCCTTGTGGAGTAGACAACTTCAGTGAGTCCAGGCACCACTTTCCTTCCTCTTTGACTCTGGGAGCCACAAGGACTGGCAAAAATGCTTACCAGAAAAGAGAGAAAAAGATTTCCTGCTCTTCCTGCATGGAGGGGAAGTTTGGACTGGGGCCCTATGGGGCCTTCCAACTCTATGATTCTACAGTTCTTAGAAAGGAAACAAAATAAAAATAAAAATAAAAACTAGAACTGGATGAACTTGTAGACCAACATGAGGTCCAAATCCCCCTACATCCCATTTCCAGGGTTGTATATTGTATATTGCTGAAACCAGGAAACTTTTCCCTTGTGGAGGGGGAAAAAAGAATTCTTGTTCCTCTACCAAGTTATTTTGAAATAAGCAATTGAGAACTAGGACTAAGGAACCAACTAGCTGCTCCCATATGTTGTTATTTTTGCCATAAAAAAGTGGCTTGGGAGAGATGGTGGAGGTTCAGGGAGCCTGAAAAAAACCCAGCCTCAACAGTGGCAGGCAGGTTGTCATTAATTGTCCTTACTTGCAGGTACTTTGGGCAGGGCTAGAGGACAAATTATTTTTTCATCTATTACCACTGAAGCATCATTATCTATGAAGACTCTCGCTAGCACAATGTCCAGAAACATGCAGAAATAATCCAATCTGAGACTGCTTTACCTGCCCTGGTTCAGTGCTAGGGAATCCTGGAAATTGGAGTTTATTGTGACACCAGAGCTCTCTGACTGAGAAGAGTAAATGTCTCACAAAACTACAATTCCCAGAATTCCCTAGCACTGAACCAGGGCAGTTAAAGCAGTCTCAAACTGGATTATTTCTGCAGTGTGTTTTGGATGTCTGCTCCATGTGTTTGATGTAGCTTACTCTCAAATAAGCATGCAGAGATAGTTTTCAGGTAGCAGTTTTTATGACTGGGTGGCCTTGATTCCAGTAACTACCTTCATATTCCTTAGTGCTTGACCCATTAGTACACTGATGATGGACAATACATTAGGAGGCTTGCTCAACTACACAGAAGATCTAATGGTCCAGTTTTGCCAGATCATTTAAGGAGAAGGTGTCAGCCCTTGCAGCCTAATCTTGGGGAGGTGATTGAACCCTTTGTTCCTGGGTGCATGTGCAGAGTTGAGAGGTACAAAACAACCTGGATGTGTGTGTGTGTGTATGGAAATCCATGGATGCATTTGACCCACCCCACCATCTGACAGGGTGAGGCATCCGCTTCCTGCAAGATATGTTGTTGTTAGGCAGTGACAACACATTCTGGCTTCTATTCCATGTAATTCTTGCATTGTCACTGCCAGTGAGAGGGGTGACTGTGGAATCCTCTGCCTCAGGTGCCAAATGAATTTAGCTGGCTTTGGGAACTCAGCATCTCTCAGTTGGGTAAATGGGAACTGCCATTTGCTGCTCTACACCAGGCAGCAAAAACATCTTGGGCAGGCGCTGTCCTTACATGTCCCCTAGCATGTTGAGAATTCATACTTATGGTTAAAAAGCATAGCACAGTTAAACACAGAACTGCAGAGAAGTCTAGCACAGAAAGCACAAGTTGAATAAAACACAATTTAATTAAGAACAAAATCAACCCCTCCTAACAATCCTGACTACTTGGTAGTGTTATGAAGGCTGATACTGCAAGGGTTTGTGATGCATCTCTGTGAGCAAAGCTGTTGGAGCTGCAAGGCACATTCACAGTATCCATGGAAAATATCACCTTTTCTATTCCCTTCAGTTTCAGAATAATACTGCTTAGTTTTTCATCACAGTAGGTAGAATGGATCCATGGAGGTGGACTGATACTTAAAGTACACCTATTGATTTCAGTAGGTCTACTCACCAGGTTTGGCTTCAGTTCCCTAATAACCAATGTGTTTGTGTGTGTGTTTTGATTCTGTTATTCTCAATCCATCTGGATGTGCCCTAAAATCACAGAGATAGATGGCATTTTAAAAGATATCACAGAGTCCAATATAGATTCAGGCTAAAGCAAGGGTAGTAATCATGCAACCCTCTGATGCTATTGGATTGCAGCTCCCAGCATTCTTCACCATTGGCTAGGAATCTGGAGGGATACATGATTCCCACCCTTGACCTAAACTAGCAAAGCAGGAGTATAGATTGGGATAGGGTACACTGATCAGAAAAATATGCAGAACATGCCACAATATTGTGGGAAGTGCTGTACTGCCCACATCTAGGCTCAAATCTTCCATCATCTCTAATAAACAGAATTGCCTGCCTTCTAGCAGAATGTACTGCCTCTAAATAGAGGCGACACATATACAGTAAAAGTAAAAGGTAAAGGTAGTCCATTGATATGAATGTCTAGTGGCAACTGACTGTAGGGGGTGGTGCTCATCTCCATTGTTTGTTGTCTGAGGACATGTGGCCAGCATGACTGCACTTATCTACTTGCATTTGCATG
The DNA here is from genome assembly GCF_019175285.1 of Sceloporus undulatus. Lineage (NCBI taxonomy): Eukaryota > Metazoa > Chordata > Lepidosauria > Squamata > Phrynosomatidae > Sceloporus > Sceloporus undulatus. The sequence continues at coordinate 205,458,573 of NC_056522.1, forward strand.
CTTTTGAACTGCTAGGTTGGCAGAAGCTGGGACTAGTGACAAGAGCTCACCCCATCATGCAGCACTTAGGCCTCAAACTGCTAACCTTCTGATCATCAGAATTGGCATCTTAACCACTAAGCCACCACATCCCTATATAAAGTACATATCAATTATATTATCAATCAGACTGGGTCACATAAATTACTTTTGATATTAAAAGGAATTATCAAGTTGTTTGCAAGATCTCTTCCTTTTAGGTTTTTCAAAAGTTTTTTAAAAAGTTGATTGAACAACAGACTATTGGGAAAGAGAATGGCAACCCTTAACAATGTATTTGAATAACTTAGGTGGGAAAAAAATGTAAGAACATGTGAGGAAAACACAAATGGATAATGGTTAATATTTTGTTATTTGTGTAAGCGAAAGGGAAGGAGATTGGGAAGAAGGGAATAGAAGTTAGAACGGAAGTTCATCGGGAGAGGAATGTATGTACAGTTTATAAGAAATGAATTGGTGATGTTAATTTGTATATAATATTGTACATGTGAAAAAGATAAAAAATAATTAAATAAAAATAACTTTCTAGGGTTAAAAAAAAAAGTTGATTGAAACAGGAATGACAACTTCAGGCAAAGTCATTACATCTTCTCTTTTCTTTCCCTATTTTTTTGAAAACAGCATCAGCAGCTTGATTTATACTCTTAAATTATGCCACAAGCTATTGTAGGAAACTTTTCTTTTCTTCTTCTTCTTTCCCCTTCCTCCTTTCCTTTCCTTTCTTCTGTTCAAACCATCAAGATCAGTACAGTACTGATTTGCTAATTTTTAAGCTGGTAAGAGGTGAGCAATCATTGTGTTTGCTTTTATTTTAATCAAATTATATTCAAGACATTGTAGTCCTCTAAATATACTAGCTATTTCACTTTGGCTTCACTTTGACTTGGGGAGAAATATATAAGTTCAGGAAAATATGCAGCTTCTGAAATCACAACACAACACTCCAAGGCACAGGGTTGCAGCCGTTCTTTCGTTTAGGTGCCAGAATTCCTGCTGCAACATACATCTTCCAAAGCAGTTTAGTTCCTCCACAGAAAACAGTAGAACAGGTGGGAAAATTTACTTGGCACTTAACGTGTCCTGGCTTCCTTTGCCCCTTTGGATGTTTTTCAAAACCTGTTTTGAGCAAAATGTTGAGCATTGTGATAAAAACATACAGAGAAAAAGAATTGTATATTGTAGGCACCTCTGGGGTCTTGAAGGGGGAAGGTCAGAATGTGACCATAAGGTCTAAATGAGCCATTTGGAAGAAAACAGTTTGCTTAGACACAGAAAATGTTGAAGTTCTTAGTGATAGTAAGTTAAACATGTAGAAAATATTCTGAACCATTCTCCGTATCCTCAACTAACCATCCCGGAGGGGGGAGTCTGGGAGGAGGCATCAAAACATAACTTTCTGTCTCTCCTGAGAAGTGGTGAAAAATGCCACTAAATGTTGAAGGAAAATGCAACTGCCAGTCCAACTGGTTTCTGATGGAAAATGGGGTGGGCACACAATCTTGGCCTTTGCCTCAGGTAGCAAAATCATGCATCTCATACAACACATTATTCAGGGATACATTTTATTCTTAAGGAGAACAGGAGTATGCTCTTCCTATACAGCTCCTTCCTTCCAGTAGGACTAGAATCAAATTCTATATTGACTCCCAAACATACGATATATTGTGGCAAGTAAACAGTGCACAGCTGGAAAGCATCCAATTAAATAGGCTCCACTGGGGTGGGGGGGGCACCCTACAATTGGCAAAAAAGTTGTGTTGCTATGAGACATTTTTACAGAAGGAAGCAGGCACTGACCTTTTATCCTTTAAAGTCTGGTATTTACAAGTGAAGTTGTTGACTGTCTAATTGCAACTTCGAAAAGCAACACACAGTCTCATTTAATCTCTGACTAGTTGCCACATTTTAGTTTCCTAAGGGATTGTCCATATATTTGCCTGAAATGAATTCTAACTTAGGTTCAGAAAACAAGGATGAAGAAGGGAGTGATCTGAATGCAAAAATGTTCAAAATGCACAGGGGGTGGGTGCATCTGATTACAAACCACTCTGTACTTTGTTGAATTCAGTCACACTGGACTTTTTCATACTATACAGCAAAGGAATGGTAAAGAGCACAAATGCATGAGGGATTCAGACAAGAAGGCCATAGACTGGGGTCAGTCAAAGTGAGGCAGCTGCCTCAGGGAACAGAATTACGGGTCTTGCAGGACCGCATAGGAGAAGAAATATGGAACCTGACCTGCTCCAACTAAGGTAGTGTCCTATCCTTAGTTACAATGAAGGCTTCTATCTCATTGCTTCTATTGATGTAACAGTGTTCAAACAGTATTCTCACCCATTTCTGCAGTGGAATGAAGGTTTGTTTTTGCTGTGTGCCTTCAAGTCATTTCTGACTTATAGTGACCCTGTCACGGGGTTTTCTTGGCAAGCTTTATTCAGAGGGGAGGAGGCTTGCCTTTGCCGTCCTCTGAGATGGAGATTTTTTTGTCTCCCACTGGGCTTCTATGGCTGAGCTGAGACTCTGTTCTCCAGAATCAGAGCCCAGTGCTAAAACCACTACACCACACTGGCTCTCTGTGGAATGAAGGTAGAGTACCATTTTATCCTCTGCCCCTACTAAGGCCACATGAAAACAGCTGGGGTCATGGAACGGTTCCAAAAATATGCTCACTCCTGGTGCATATCTGTGAGCTCTTCTAGGAGTGGTGGCACAGAAATTAAATTTACCAAAAACATGAATAATATAGAAAAACACAATGACCAAACAACAGCAACACAATAATCCATAGAAAGCCATTTTCAGTCATGCAGTTTCAGCACGATCCAATGCATTTTTACTTGATTAAAGCACCACACAAAATGTTGATGATAACAGGAAAAAATGGAGAGGGGGTGAATGGGGCAGAAGGGGAGGCAAGGTGCTCTTCTTTCCTTCTGCACTAGGTCCCTAGTCAGTGAATGATTTGGAGCAACTGCACTAATTAAACCACTGATCACCTGGCCTTACCAGAAGCAGAAGATAAAATTGGTACTCTTCCACTTCTTTCCACATTCCACACAAATTGATGAAAGCAGCATTTCATATTTTCTGTCAAGTAACAAAACTTCTTGGCTGTTCCTGTCATTGACACCAGACTATGGGCCTTTTCAGATTACACAAGTATAGTGTGATGATAGTGCTTCAACTTTGCTGTCCCCGTCCTATGGAATGCTGGGATCAGGGGGTCAATAGGGGGATGTGGGATGCACCAGGTGACACCAGAAGGCGGGTGACATTGCTGCTCCCCAAACTGCCTTTGGGCAGAAACAGAGTGTGGTGTTCACCTGCCCCCCTTTAAAATGCTGAAGTGATGGTATGAAAGGGGTGAGGCTCAGAGAGAGGAGAAAGAAGAAGTCCCACTTCTTTAAAAACACCATATCTTACCAATTTCTCACTTTAACAATGTACATATAAATACAGTCAGGCTTTGTGTGTGATATTGTAATTTAAAGGTACAATTTTAATTTTGCTAATTGTTTTATGCCACAAGTATTACCATTACATTCAGTGATATACAGGATTTATAATTTATGAGTAACATTAGTACAAAAAATATTACTAAAGATTCTGCGTGGTTTGGTATGGGAGGAGGTCAGTGGGATGTGTGTGACCCCATGACTGTTGATATTTGAGTGATGAACCTTGTCAGTGATTCTGGTCTGGTGGCTGATGGATGAAGACGCCGGTTGTCTCTCCAACACAGGAACAGAGCGAAGCTCCAAACACAAGCTTTTGGCTTGCTTGGAAGAGTGCCTGGAGAAACAACTGCTAGATCAAAGAATCACTCTCCAGCAGTTCACTCTTAAGAGGGCTTTATTACTTTGTTTCAAATAACATGAGCTAATCACCACTACACAAAAACTCTTACCAACCGACACACCACACTATCTCAAAATCCCACAGCACAGCGTTTTTGCTTATATACAGAATTACCATGAGGCGACCACTAAGCCCAGCCACTTCCTATACAAGTTGCTATGCACCATAGACACCAATCCCTCTTCTGACTGAAGACATAGCATATTTACATTTAGTCCTGCTCAGTTGACCTTGAGCATCCGGCTGCTGCTCTGGACTCCAGCTGTAGCCAATTTAGGCTTCTGCAACCACTGCCACATCTGAACATTTTCACCTTCAGTACATTAACAGTGACCTACTGCACCAGGTGACACCAACCCTAGTGACACCATTGACTGAGGCTTGTGGTTTGGTGAGGCAGTATAGCTTTCTGAATGAGAATTCAGAAGTCCTTCCCTAAACTGAAAATCCCAGGATTCAATAGGAGGGAACCATGACAGTTAAAATGGGATAATAATGTTATAATTGTGTAGGAAAAAAGGGCTCTGTATTGAAGAGTGTAGTCTATAGAAATGGAAACCAGAATAATGATGCAATCCTCTGCATGCTCACCAGGGTTTAAATTCCATCAAACAGATCAGGATTCCCTTCTATATAGGTGCACTATATATGCTAAATAGGTGCACTGTTATTCGTGCCGAAATCAGTGGAAATAACTCTGTTCTAAGAAAATATGCCTGATTTTTATATCAAAATGCTGCAGTTGCTGCTTTCCTCATTGGCAAAAGGCTGACCTTAACTGCCAAGATAGGGGAGGATCCATGGAGGCACCTCATATAAGAACTGTCCTCCCCAAAAGTCAGGCCACTTCTAGTGGCATGAACAGAACCCATGGGATGTTGACAAAGTTTGTGTGGTTGAGTTGTTATTCCAGTACCTGGGAAATTCAAGGTCTTGTCCCCACTGAGCTGTAAAACTTTCTGGTAAACTTGGCTCAGTCATTCTTTCTCAGCATGACAGACCTCACTGGGTTGTTGTGAGGATGGAGAAGAAACTATTCATGATTGGCATCTTGAGTTCAGTAGAGGAAAAGTCGGATCTTAATGGAACTAATAAAGCTCTTTCTCTAAATGGTGCCCCTATTCGTTTGCAGATCAAGCTGTTAATTTCTAGCTCTCATATTGAAAGATAATGATGATATGCAAATTAATGAAGTGGAGGAAGAGCAAAATGATAGCTAGTGAGCATCAAATAATCTTCATTTATTGTAATGCAGTTTAACTCATTAACCCACTCTAAGCAATCAATATTTTGAATTATTTCCCTGCCAACTGTTTCAGAGGTAACATTTTGAAAATGGATTTATGTCAAAATTACAGTGGTACTTCCCAGAGCACATGAAACCTCTTCATTCCCTAGCAGAGCATCCAAAATGCCCCAGTTCAGTTTCAGACAACCTATTTATTGCCACTATCAGCTTAGAGTATCCTCAGAAGCAAGGACAGCCCAAACTAAATCGAACTGTATAAAATACACACCATGGAGGAACCAACACAAAGCGTGCTATTCATAAAATTAATTACTATACTTTTGATTTAAAATTACATTTTTTTTGCAATGTAGTCCCTAAAATCAGGAACACTGGCTTTATCTTGCTTTAAAATCCTGAGGAAAGCAGAGATGGCTTCTGGAATTGGTCCATTCCTGGCTAAAATATTTATAGGCTCTGTCTTCATTCTGTTGTTTGTCACTGCTAAATCCTTATGCCCAAATCCTAAATAATCAGATGACAATTTCATGTACCTGTTGACCACATAGTTCTATGTGAGATCACCATTCTCTGTAGTGTTAGAGAAGGTTTCTAGTTTGTCTCCAAGGATACAGATGCTTTGTCTTTCAAGGTGATACAGGTGTGGCTTTCCCATTTAACTAATAAATGGGAAAGCACATGAGGCAGACAACAGTCTACTAAAAGCAACGTTATCTGCTTTGATGAACAGTAAATAACCAGGATGCATGGGTATTCAGGCTTATGACTTTTATGTACAGCAAAGAAACCTCTTCCAGGGATTACTTTAACATTTCTTGAAACCCTGACTGGTATGTTTGCTAAGCACTCCTGTTCAAGGGTGAGGCCAGTTCTCAGAACTAGGTAGCCAACATAAAGCTACTCCAGATCCCAGTTCATTGTATTCATTAAAGACCAAAGTAGGGAGGACTTCAAGAACAGTCAGCTGTTTTTAAAATAAAACAATGCATAGAGAATCAAGTAGCTAAATTTTACTATCAAGAACCTAGAATTCTTATTGGTCTCATAGGAATGACTAATCAACAGATCCAGTAGGTGAAGAGACACCTGAGAGTCTGTTGTGTGGTTCAGCACTACTCCAAGTGGTGTGCTATGGATCAATATCAGCCCACAGGCCATCAGCTGCTACTATATGGTAAGTGTTCAAGAAACTATGTGCATATAATATAGAACAAATATGACATTAATTTCTGGCACATTGGGAAAAGGTTGCCAGTCCACCGCGTTGATCTTGACTCTTTGCTAGCTACATGGAAACAATGAGGATTATTTTTATTTTTAAAAAGATAAATGTACAGTATATAGTTGTAGATGCTGGTCAGCTCTCAGAGAAGGAAATTCAAATTGATTTAATCAATGCCCTGGGAAGACATGATCATGTGTCCTCCAAGTGATTTCTGTTGATACCTGGTTACAAAAGTGCTAATTTTCTATTACTTTTTAGATTCAAGGGGGGAAAAAACCACAAGTATGAAAATACTCCACCCTAATGTCTCTAGGTAGTTTTAGACATAATCACTATATGTTGTTCTTTACACTAAAAAATAACAGTGTTACTAGTTACAAATAACTTTGTCATCTCGTTTTCATTACCCCCAGAATAACATGTTACAGGTAATACCATGACTTTTAGCCTTTTACTTTGGAGATTTGGTGAGGCCAAAACCTTTCAGTGAGCTCCTTGGGGGAAACAAATAACAACAAAAATGTTGTGATGTGTGTGCCTAAGGAGGTGGGGAATCAAGCCCAGAATTCAAAACACAAATATCTTTAGGTCAGTATGTTTGCATCAGGGATACAAATTCTGTGAGCTGACCCGCCAGATACTGTTGGTCTAAAAGTCCAAGCAGTCCTATCCATTATGTTCAAGGGCAATGAATGTTGGGAGGTACAGTTCAACAACATTTGGAGAGCTGCATGATTCCCAAATGTGTATATACAGGAACCTAGTGTCTTGATTCACTGGCTAGACCTCTGGAAAGTGAAAGCACTTATTTCTCTACTGAACTGCTTGCTAATCATGCATTTTTTTACAGGTTCACTAGCAAAAAACCTTTAAAAAGTGTCTTTTTAAATTAACGATTAAAAAAAACTTAGCAAGGGTTCCTGGAATACAAGGAGAGGGAGAGAATAGATAGTCTCCTCCTGGTCATCATGTAGACTTTGTTGTTGTTCCTGTTGTTGTTGCATGCCATCAAGTCATTCCCAACTTATAGTGACGCTTGGCAAGATTTGTTCAGAGGGAGTTTGCCTTTGCCTTCCTCTGAGGCCGAGAGACTGTGACCCATCCAAGGTCACCCAGTGGGACTCCATGGCCAAACAAGGATTTGAACCCTGTTCACCAAAGGCTGCTGTCACACTGCAGAATTAATGCAGTTTGATACCACTTTAACTGTCATGGCTCTAGCCTATGGAATCTTGGGATTTGTAGTTTGTTGTGGCACTAGAGATGTCTGACATAAAAGGATAAATATCTCAGAAAACTACAAATCCCAGCATTCCATAGTGCTGAGGCATGGTAGTTAAAGCAGAATCAAACTGCATTAATTTGGCAGTGTTGGTGTAGCCATAGTCTAATACTCAAACCTCTACACCCCTCTGGCTCTCTTCATGTAGCTACAAGTCTGTCATGTAAGACGTCATAATTTTACAGTGAAAGTAGCAGAATCTTTGATGGCTTACCGGTTTCTTTTAGGAGAATGAATTGTCCCACTCCAACTGTGCCTCATTTCTCTGCAGCCCAGCAATTTCTAATCAACAAGGAGAGTTGGAAACTAGGGTGGGTCTGGAGGTTATTTTTCTCCAAAAAAAATGCCAAAAAGCAAAAAGAGGAAAGTAGCCAGAAGTTTGATTCTGTTTTTGAAAAATGTTTTCAAATTTTTAAAAGGTTTAACAGTGAAGGAGATGAATTACTGCTTCTGGGGGCTTCCAGGGAAAATGACTCATCCTTTATTTTTGGTAAGAAAAAGGTCAGCCCAGGGAGTCAAAATGGGACACAGGGACTGCCAAAACAGAGGAATTTGCTACCCTCCATATTCCAATGTGAGGTTATTCTCCTTTGTTCAGTGTTCAGTACATCCCAACTTAATAATGCCGCTTCTGGCACAGGGCTTTCTAGGTTCTTGCCTTCTGGGACTAGGCCTTTGTCCTAGTTTCCTACCATCTTGATCTTCTAAAAGTATTTCCAAGTTGAAAAAGGAAAGCAGAAAAACTGTGAGAGAATGATGCCTCTCCCCACCCAGTGAGAGATCTGAGGGCAGTTTGATAGTCCCCTCTGAACTTTTGTGTTGTTTTAAACTGTTGTTTTAAACTGCTCAAGGAACTTTGTGAACCATAGACAGCAGTCAGAACCCCATGAGAAACAACAGTCCTATATCATTTTAGGGTGAATTTTCTGGGGTGGGGGGATCCATCTGATTTCATTCATAATATTTATTTATTTATTACGGGCATACTTCAGTTAACAAAAAACAGTGAAGCTTCTTTTTACAAAGGCTTTCACACCTATCCTCTTTCTCCTCCTTTTACCCTGTATAGCTGAAGAGGTTTTTAAAAGCAGCATCAGCCTTAGGAGGATGGTGAAGAAACACAGGTTTTAAGTGTCAGGTTGCAGCAGCACATGTGCTCTAACTAGTATGATATGTCCTTTTTAATGGTTTTGTGTTGCTTTTTTAAACATGTTCTTTTAATACAATTATTTTAATTGTGTTTCAAACTTGTATTGTTTTAAACTTATTCTTTCATGAGCCACCTTGAATCCTAATCCAGGAGAAAAGCAGCACATAAATAAATGAAACACATAAATAAATGACTAGCTCAGGCTCACCCAATAAGTTTCATAGCTCAATGGGGACTAGAACTGGGATTTCCCTACTCCCAGGCCGACTGTCTAACTATTACACATGCTGTTTGTATTTACTCTATTTTCTGTCAAAGGTATGTTGGATTTTCTTGCAACAACAAGTAATAATGTGCCTTCTGGTATTACTACATTCTGTATGACCAATTCAAGAGAAGGCCGAGGGGGTCATTTTATCCAAGAAAACTCAGAACTCGGCATCTTATGACTTCCACTTTATGGAGAAAATGGCTCTTAATGATACATATTATTTTAACATGCACATTTGCTTTTGATTAACCTCTATAACACTTCCATGCAGCCGCATAGGGTTGACATTTGCCTAAGAATTGCAAGTAAAATGACACTGTGAGTCATGCACAAAGAATTTACAAGAAAGACCATGACAAAACAATGTCCTTTTTGTGAACGGAGTGGGTATTATAGGGTTTTATTGCTTTGCCAGAAATACATAATTAAATATGCCTATAAAATCTAGCTTTGATCCTGCTGTTCTCCCCTTTGGCCTAGAGCCAGAAACACTGTACCTGCATCCAAGGTAGACGGGCATTTAGTGGGTATGTTTTGTGATTATTTATGTGAGATTTCCCCCATTAGCTTCCTTGTAGTCTGACAGTTGGGTCACAACAAGGTTTAGTAAAGTTTCATGGCGCCTACTACTGGTATTCACATAAGGAGGAAAGTACAGCTTGACACTGAATCCTGCAAATTGCCATTTCCTGGTTTCCTCATCTATAATCATGCATCTTATCAAGGATATATAACCGGGATTTAATGTGATTGGTAAATATTCACATTGAGTCTATTCCTGGTTACTCTTTGGCGTCTTCTGTTTTATTTTATTGTACATCCTCTTTATAAAGAAAAGAAATTCCAGGCAATTTACACTATCTGCATCCATGCATATATGGCTATTTTTACCCATTAGCAAACATCAAGAGCTTTACATCCCCAAATTTTGGCTGTTCCACAGTCTTGTAAAGCTGCTTCTCCTCAAGGCCACTTTCTAATCCCATTGGACTGAATAAATTCTTACAAGTTATATAGCTGCGTAGGTGTACAGTGTAAAGTTGGTAGTATGAGACCCATGTGAACTACCTTGATCTTATTTAGAGGAAAGGCAGAATATAAATAGTAATCAACACACCAGACAACTGTATTCACAAGGTTTTAGAGGAAATAAAGTTTTGCTGACCTGGTCAATTAAGAGTGTGGTTTTAATATGTATGTTGGAAGCAAGCAAAAATGAAAGTGAGAAAGGAATAGGAAGACAGATGTCACCAGAGCAAAACTACATTTATTGCAAAATAAATAAATTAAAAATAAAATAAAATTCAACCCTCATCATTAATGAGTTTAATATTTATAGAAATGGTTACAAAAGAAAAGGAATCATAACAGCATTATTTATACAGCCCTGACATCCGTCTCCCGAATATATTTCTTTCCTTTCTACAGTTTAAAAGTTAGATTCCACAGACACCAGTTCAAACATATGTTCCAGCACTGGCCAGAATGAGGCAGTCACCTCAGACATCACATCTGGGGTCTCCTAAAATGGTTATTGTTATTGTTATTTATGTTGTTGTTGTTGTTGCATTTTTGCTGCCAAGAAGAGGGAATGAGATGTGATATTTCAAACGCCAACATAACTTTGATGGCTTTCAGAACTATACACTTTGACATGGGCAAGTGTGTTGTTTAGCTGTAGAATACTTTGGGTTTGGCTTAAAATATTCTAAAGACTGATGGAATACCTTGTTTCTAAAGAATTAGCAAATTAGGAAGGAGTTACTGTAATAACACCGTGTGCATTGTTTTTTCCTTAATACCAAACATGATGGTGTGTAATGTTTAGTGCGTTTGTTAATTATCTTAAATTATAAAAAATAGCAAAAATGTTAAAGAAATCAACCCCTGTGTAATTGTTGATGTAAGAGATGAAACTTACAGGCTTGTTGCAGTCCATAAAGGCATTTTTTCCTAACTCTGTTGGATTAAACATGTAATAAATTGTCCAGAACAATAAAACTTCATATGAAAATAAAAAAACTTGCCAGTACATAAGAAAGAAGAAAAATGTATACATTGGAATTAAAATAAACCCAAATGACTAAACAGTATTATCCCATTTAAAATCTTTATAATGTACAAGGGGAAAATACATCATATAAGTGAGAGAGGTAAGCAAATTGGCATTTAACTTGGTTCATCTCTCAGTTAAACAAAATTCAAATGTCCCTGGGGAGGACAATGCTAATACCAAACATAATTGTATACACTTTGCATATGAAATTCAATTTTAGCTTTAGTGGGCCCCATAAAATTGAAAACTGTAGTGCAAGACCAATAACCTTTAATCAAATTGCACTGCACAAGAAAAGCTGGGCATTTGGGGTTTTGTGCATTTTGTCCCCAATGCTTCATGCCAGTTCTCATATCCTAAAACAGATACATTTTCTGTTGGTCTTCCTACACTATTTAACATAATGTTAAATGTTTACTTATTTAATACATGCAATAGGGAACATGCGTTCATTTTTCCTTTATTGGAAAAGGGATTGACTGTGTTAACTGGCAAAATGCCTCATTGGTTGCAGTGGGCACAAAATATTTAGGAGAGGCAAAGGTCTAATCTGCACTGCAAAAATAATGCAGTTTGATATTACTTTAACTGATATGGGTCAATGCTATATAATTCTGGGATTTGTAGTTTTATGAACTATTTCGCTTTCTCTGTTGGAGAGCTCTTGTGCCACAACAAATGACAAATCCTAGAATTCCATAGGATGGAGCCATGATAGTTAAAGCAGTGTCAAACTGCGTTGTTCCTGCAGTGTAGGTTAGAACATCTCCCGTAATAGCAAAAATGATTTTGCGTGTACAGATTAGATTATTTTGCAACATCAGCAGGTAAAAAAAAATGCTTGCTTTCTATGACAGTATAAACAAGCTCTCCTGGATCCCTAATTCAGAGTTTGGGAACGTTTTTTTTTTTTTTGAGGGGGGGAACTAAAACCTTCCACAATCCCCTATGGCCAGCAAGGCTAGTGATTTTTAAGAGTTGTGGTCCTAAGATACAGTAGGCCCTTAGTATCCCCCATGGATACCAAAATGTGGATTCAAATCCCATTAAATACAATGGCATAATAAAATAGTGTCCCTTACATAAAATGAAAAATTAAACGTTTGCTTTTTGAAATTTATATATTTTAAAGAATATTTTCAAGCTATGGGTGATTGAATCTGGGGATAAAGACTCAGTGGATTCGGGGGGCTAACTATAATTTTTTTTAGCTTGGCTCTGATTCCTAAAGCTATAACCCACAATTTTTGTTTTAAAGGGACAAACCATTCTGCAATCCCAAGAAGACTTTGCCACACTACCTCCCTTTCCATGCCAAGAGGTTCCAGGGACAGGGCACAATGCAAGGAGCTTTTGGCTCTTGAAACTTGTCTTTATTTACAACATTTGAATGTATTTATTAATAGAGCATGGTTGATGGCAAACAGTGGTAGGTCTGATAAGAGGACATGTGCTATCCCACATCAGACTCCCAGGGAGAGCTGGCCCTACAGCAAGGCAGAGTGAGGCAACCATGTTAGAGCTGAAGCAAATTCAGAGTGATCAGATTCGTCATTATTGCTTTTTAGTGCAAGAGGTGGAGATAAAATGCATGAGTTTACCTGCAACACACACACCAAAAGAACTTGGCTTGCTTTTAATATTAAGCACCTTGATTTAGACCGGTGGTGTGCTGCTCCACCTCTGGCAGCAAAATGACCAGTAGCCTGCCCATAACAATATTCTGTAATATCACATCCTTCCAACCAAGGGATTGTTTAATACTTCTTGATGTCTAATTTACTTAATAATCACTACTTATGCAGTTTCATAATAGTGTTTATATAGCACATGTGTTTTTAAACCTTTGCTGCCCAGTCAGATTTTAGTGTACTCATTCTTCAAGGGTGGATCCAGAATGATCTCATTGAGAAAGAAGTTGTCAGTGGCAGATTTGTGGGTACGCCAAGTTTGGCAGAAGTACAAAAATAATCCTTTGGCAGAGGATTATGGAGAAAGAGACAAGACAGCAACCTAGCAGTGGTGAGGACTGAGTATATAGGGTAGATAGACTGAAAACGGGAGAAACCTCTTGCACCTTTAATGGCTGTTAGAAGAGGGAATTTCAGCAAGTGTTGCTTGTCGCACAACCAGGTAACCAGCAACATCTGTTGAAATTCCCTCTTCTTCAGGAGAGTTAAAGGTACAGGAACTCTCTCTAGTTTTCAGTCTGGCAGTCCTAACCAGTTACTGTATGTTCAGTGTCCCTGAATGCTGATTGTTGCAGGGAGGAAATGGAAAAATTGGAGGGGTGCAATGGAATAACTTGAAAAAGTCTAAAGGTGGTATCTGGAAGCCCTGCTCCTATTTCTATTTGTTACTACAAATACCTAGTTTACAATATAGATTTTCATAGTCCCTTCCCAAAGTTTCAAAGCAGGCCACACGCACTGCTGCCTGTTGCATGTTCCTGTCACCTTTGTAGCCTGATTAACTACAGCTTCATCAGATTGGATGGGGTCCAAATTGAAACTGCATATGTGTACCACAGCTCATGGCATGATCTTAAATATATCTGTATAACCACCTCAAGACAAACAGTTGTTGCTGACACAGATAACACCAATCTGGTCCATGTGGAACATGCTTCTCTTGCATGACTCTTTGTACTTTTATTTTAGATTGTATCCTTATGACATTGTAGTACAGCAAATAACCTTGTCACACAAGCCAGTTTCAGACTCCAGGTAGTCACACAAGGTACAGCCCCCCTGCTTTATTGTTGTTGTTATGGTGGTGGTATGCATTTAAGTCATTTCTGACTTGTGGCAAATCTAAGGTGAACCTATCATTTCTTATTTGTTTAGAAGGGGTTCATTTTTGCCTCAGGCGTTCTGAGGCTGAAAGAGTGTTACTTGCCTAAGGTTCCCTTTACTCACTCCCAAAGGCTATCTTGGTGTCATATAGGTTGATCTGCTCCTCACTGTTTAATTCAAACATGTCAAGGCACAAGCCAATCCAGAATCCTCATCCATGCCTCAGCCCTTGTTCCGTCTTCTCAAGAAATAAGTCAATATGGGCATGGGATAAGAACATTGTGCCACCACAGGTTTTGAATTTGCTCTTTGGGTAGAACACATTTCTTTCTTTTTTTAGAAGCAGGGATGTAGCCGGGGGGGGGGGGGATCTGGGGGTCCGGACCCCCCCTTCCATTAGAAAAATGAATGGTGTGTGCTGCTGCGCCACCGCACTCAAGCCCCATTATAATGGTGGCACTTAGTCTGGACCCCCCCCCTTCCTAAAATCCTAGCTACGTCCCTGTTAGAAGGTTTATTAAGACTATTCGGTACATCCAACCTGACCCAGTTCAGGTGTCACTTTTTTCTGTTTTCTGAATTTTATTACAGTATATTGTAATATAATTGCCATTTGATGCTCTTAGCTGCCTTGACTTTCTTTCATGACGGATGGGATTTCCTTGAAATAAAGGACCATGCCCTGCACTTACACTGTAGAAAGAATGCACTTTGACACCACTTTAACTGCCATGTCTGCATCATACACAATCCTGGGATTTGTTGTTTTGTGAGGCACCAGCACTCTTTGGCAGAGAAGACTAAGGGCTTTGCAAAACTACTAATCCCAGGATTCCATAGGATGGAGCTGCAACTCTTAAAGTAGTGTCAAACTGCATTATTTCTACAATTTACATGTACCCATAGACAGTTTATTAAGTAGTAAAAAGTAGCCTTTTGAACATAATCACATAGACTTCCTAAGCAGCCTACAGCTGAGGACAGAGACAAAAGTACAGAGGCACAGGTACTCCTAGAGAAAACCTTTGTGGAGCACTTGGAAATGTTTTTTATTTCTGTACCTGTTTATCTATTTATTTGATTTATACCTTTCTTTCTTTACATAATAGCATCCAAACTCCCCCAGCTAAGCAGGGCCATTCCCATGACCGCTGGGAGATTCTGGAAGTTTCAGTTTAAAAGGGAAAATGTGCCAAGCTCTGTGTAAAAGTGTAATGACCATTTGTTTTCCAGGACTGATACCAGATTAGGAAGCAGCAGCCAGGACTCAACACCTTTGAGCCTCCAGGCAGACTAAGGACAGCCACGCTGAACCCACAGCCCTTTCCTGCCCACCCCCTGCACTGAACATGAAATTGTGCCACCCAAGAGGTGTGCCTGGCAGGATGCAGATTCTGTTACCCAGCTGGATGGCTTGATTGCACACCGCTGGCCGCTATGAACCAGAGAATACTGGGGCTTGATTTCCCCATTTGTGAATATAGATTACAAGACAGGAACTCTTTCTCTCTTCACAGGCATAATCACATGGTTTTTTTGCTTTTATTGAAGATAATGTCCATTAAGGGGAGTTGGTAATAAGCCGGCTTACATGCTGAAGAGCTTTGCCTTTGAAATGAAGATAAAATGATCCACCCAGCTGCAGGCCTTTAAGACCCTGGGCCCTAGTATGAAAGGGTGGAGAACATTTAATGGGTGTTTATGGCTTGGGAGCATCGGTTCCTCCTTTAAATGAAAGAAGTAGCAGAAGGGGGGGAAGTCCATGATAAAAGACAGCAGTGGACTCAGACAAAGGCCTCACACGCAGAATATCTGTTATCAGGATAACACAGGATATACCACACTGTCTGAGCTCTTTGAGGGAAGAGGAGGGGAACTTGCTTTTATTAAAAACTCATTGAAAAGCATTTTTGTGTTACTACACGTACATGCTTGTAAAGGGTCAATGGAGAAGTATATAGTCCAAACCCAAGTATTTCTCAATTTTACACGCTCACTCACACTCTCACACACACATACATACAAGACTGTATCAGCATAAAATGAAATGTTTAGAAGATTTAAGGTGAGAATTCAGGGATTACTACTTTTGCTTTTAAGAAAAGAAACAGGAAATACTGTTTAGGCCCTTTTTATATCAGAGGTTCTGCATTTGTGAGGGATAATTTGCTCTCAAATATGTGGGCAAACTGCCTAAATTCTCTAATTGAGTAGTTTGCTCATAACCCCAGGCCATTAGGTGAATGTAAACTGTTACAAGCTTAGCAAGAAAATAGTCCCATTAGGAGTTTGTATTTGAATGTGGTTGTGGGTTCGGGTAACAGTTTCCAAATTCATGTATTAATGAAAAGGCCTTTTTTTCTCATTATTTGCAAATGCCTCCTTTGAAATGCCTACACTCAAATTAAGTTGAAGGATCCCCCCCCTCAAAGAACAAGAAAGTTGTTGGGTTTTTTTAAACCTAGTAAACAGTGAAACTGATTTCCTGTGTGCACTATCTAGGAAAAATTACAATCGTGTGGGCAAAGTCTGATAAATAATATAGAAAAATGTCACAATATCAGGTAAGAAAAGTATGGTCCAACTAGAAATGTGAGTGTACATCTTGCATGCATTATGGGTATGCTTTATTAGCTAATGATTAAATGTAAAAGTAACATAGTTTTTTCACATTCTCATATTCCTCAAAGGACAAAGACAACTTTGTGTGTGTGTTTCTTTAATCCTACAAAAACGACATTTTTTCTTTTCAGATAATACATCTCTGTTAGAAGTAGTGTATTCCCCCCCCCCCCCCCGTGTCCATGTTTCTTTTAGCCAACCATTTTCAATGCTTGCTATTCTGTTGTTTGCACACCTAAGGTACCAGATTCTGTCTGATTTTGGAAGCTAAGCAGGGTCAGTCCTGGTTAGTACTTAGATGGGAGACTATCAATGGTGAGGGAACTGGCAAAACCATCTTTGAGTATTCCTTGTCTAAGAAAATCCTATGAAATTATTGGGGTCTCCATAAATCAACAGATGACTTGAAGGCACATACACACAATATCCTTATAATGCACTTTTGGATCCAACCCATTATCCATTTGTAGAGGGATCATCACAGAAAATAATAGAACCCCATTGCCCTCTATCTTGTCCTCAGTAGTGATGTGTATATGATGTGCAGACCTTTGCAAGGAATAGGGAGCCCCTAGAGACCTCCCTCACACAACATTCTGTTCAGCCAAGGACAGGGAGATGAAAGATGGTGGCATGAGAGATGTGAACAAACCTGCCTTCCCCCATAAATGAGTCCCCATGCATGCACATCACAGAGAAAAAAAGATGTAATGTGTTGCCCCCACCCCACACCTAGTGACAGCTTTCCAAGCTGCAGAGTATTGTTCCATTCAAAAGCTTCCCTGAGGGTAAAGCACAGTTGAGTTTCATTCAAGTGTTTGCTGCTATGGAAAGCACATTCCAGTTCCATTTAAATGCTTTACAGGATGCAAAGCACAGCTCAGTTCTATTCAAAAGCTTCCCAGAATGCAAAGCACAGCTCAGTTCTATTCAAAAGCTTCCCAGAATGCAAAGCACAGCTCAGTTCTATTCAAAAGCTTCCCAGGATGCAAAGCACAGCTCAGTTCTATTCAAAAGCTTCCTGGGGTGCAAAGCACAGCTCAGTTCCATTAATGAACTCCAGGGTTTTAAATAGCTTATCACTAATCAGAAACAGCACAAGAGACTTGTCGGTCTGACAGAATTCCCATCGGCCAGAGGCTTCTCATTCCTGACATGTCAAAATTCCACTGCAGTGGGGGCACCGCTTCTAGAGTGGATTGAACAGAGCCCATTAAAGTGAATGCGATTTGCTTCCAAAGAAGTTCACACAGAGCTGATTCATTTGGTATCCACATGGTACAGACTTCTCACGTAGCCATACTATTTCAGAATAAACATAATATACTTGCTTGAAGCATCCACATGTCAAAATAGCTCTCCTTCCATGTGGAAAACTGATTGTTCAGGATGAAATCTATAGCTACAATCTTCTCTCTGATGTGTAAGCTTTCCATTCATGGGAAAATGTTGCTGATGGATGCTGTCAGGTAAGTGACCACTGAGCTGTTCTACCACATCATGCTGAATCAGGGTCTATAGTGATAGAATCTTGGATTGTTCCACTCCAGCTGCACGGGAGAATTTCCCCACACATAAACAACTCTCGTCATTTGGTAAACTAGCCCATCAGGTGGGAAACACATAATGAAGCGCTGTTCCTGATGGTGCAAGTTTTCTATATGTAGAAGAGGGGTGTGCATTTTGCTTACATGGGGAAACATTAAACAAGAGATGACTCCTCATCCAGCTGCATTTTCAGCCATCCAATATTCTGCAGCCTCATTCTGAGTAACAGAAAGAAAGAGAGTGTGATTGATGGGTTGTGAGGTGCTGTAGCAGCTCAAAATAACAGTAGCCTAGAAGGAGAGCTTGCATATTTGAAATTGATTGTGATCCTAAGGACCCCTGGGTGTAAGTTTCTTTAAATTAAAGGTAACTGAATTTCAAATATTATTTTTTTAGGACTGGTGTAGTCCTACTAGTGTAACATGGTGTTGTGGCTTGAGTGCTGGACTATGATTTTGAAGATCAGGGTTTGATTCCCTGCTCAGCCATGGAAACCCACTGGGTGACTTTGGACACGAAAACCCCACGATAGTTTGCCTTGTGTGTGCCTTCAAGTCATTTCTGGCTTATGACAAGTACCATGGGGTTTTCTTGGCAAGATTTGCTCAGAGGTTTGCCATTGCCTTCCTTCCCCTGAGGCTGAGAGTGTGCAACTTGCTTAAGGCCACTCAGTATGTTTCATGGCTGAGATGGGAATTGAACCCTGGTCTCCAGAGTTGTAGTCCAACACTTAAACCATTATGCCAGTCTGAGGTTTGCCTTAGGGTCGCCATAAAACAGATGTGACTTGAAGGCACACAACAGCAACAGTGTTAGGGTAGGCCAGAGTCAGGTAAGTGCTGACTCAGCAAAGGCTGGTGTTGTAAAAGGCCAGCAGATTGCTCATTACTATTTGTTGTTATGGGCTGGTGAGAAGTGCTAGGGAAATTTTCTCCCTTACTTGTCAAAATAGCTTGCCTGATTTTGGGTGCTCTGCCCAGTGACATGAATGAGTAGAGAGATGCCATTTTCCCTCAGGCAGCAAAATGTTTTGAGCCAGGTCTAGCAACTAATTAAACACACTTCCTTGGTAGCAGCAAGTTCTATTGGAGACCATAAAACTTTCAAGCAAACGGGTCTTGTATTTGCAGCAAAATGAAAGCAGCAAAAAGAAATTGAATAATTCGAAATACAAACATAGTAAGTGAGTGAGCAAGCTCCCCCTCCCCCTTCATTGTGATGGCACCTACCCTCCAGAAAGACAGCATTCAAGTCCATGGATGGTTCCAAAATGAATGAACTCACCTGTTTGAGAAAAAAAGGAGGGGGAAAACTTAATAATGAATATGGAAATAGTGAGTGTAATTTTTCTGCTGAATTGGTTTGAAAGTTTCCTTGAAGCGCTAACCCTTTCACTTTTCTCATCTGAAGTCCTAGATTGTCAAGGCTTCACCTCTCCATTTTACCTTTTCATGACAAGTCCTGGAGGAGTCTCTAAAGAGATTTCAGACCGAGGAAGGATGTCTGCGTTAGACAATAATGTTTTTTAGGCAAAAGAGTAGATCCAAAAAGAAGAAGTAAAGAGTGACAGACATTTTGTATGGAGTAAGAAAGATATTTCTTACATGGCTTGATACCTACTGATGCTTGGCCTCTACTCACCATACACCCAAACACACCTACCCAACACATTCTGTCTAGCCTTTGAAAACAGTGGTGCACATATCAATACAATGATCAGAGACTCATTTACAAGCTGCCTGGTTTTGTGCAATAGCCTCTAAATAAGAGATTCTTCCTGGAGCTGCAGTGATTGAATTTTCAATCATTCATTAATCACTTTCAATGTTATCAGCTTAACTGGTGTCTGGCCTTCAGCAAGATCAGCACCTCCTGCCATTATTGGCTCTGCCAGTACAGCAAAGTCTTTCTGTATTCTCAGCAGGACAGTTTTCAGGCATTGCAAAATCTTAAAGGAATCCATGTTCTGGAAGGTTCTCCCCCCTTTTTTTATTTTAAGTTGCTGGCAAATAAATTAAAAGCAGCAGTTTATTTTGAAACTCTGCATAAGGCTCTTGATCATTTATTAATTTTTGTCCTGCCTTCCAATCACAGATTTTCAACAGATTGTGAAAAGAAAAATCAATCAACCAACAACAATTTATTTTGATCCAAAGTTTTCATCCTGTGAACAAACAGGGTTTCTTTTTATAGAAGGACAGTCCTGCTCTAGAAGGAGTACTGTACTATCTTGGGCAGAGCTGTCCTTCCCCTCCTAAACAGATCAAAAACATTAGAACCAAGACAGTAACATCAATTAAACAGATTGGAAGGATTGCATTTTTCACTTTCAGGATGGATTGATGAGAGCCACTAAAAGTCCATTCAGAAGTCATTTACAACCATTGGAAGCAGTGAAAGCTAACGGCTCCGATGTCAGGTAAAGGTCAGATTAAAACCTGAAGCAAATTCACAATATGTCCCTGGCTGGTGTAAA
The DNA here is from genome assembly GCF_019175285.1 of Sceloporus undulatus. Lineage (NCBI taxonomy): Eukaryota > Metazoa > Chordata > Lepidosauria > Squamata > Phrynosomatidae > Sceloporus > Sceloporus undulatus. Next base: position 205,479,147 of record NC_056522.1, read on the forward strand.
AGGAACAGGTTTTCACTGACTGGAAGCCTAGGAGAACAAGGTTGTATGCTTATACATGACATCTGAATGATATCCACTTGTTCGTTAGGTGATCTCACTTCTGTCACCACAAAAAGCTACCAACTTTCCTCTAAAAATGAGGGTATAATTTCTTTGTAGAAGAGAGCCCTAATCAGCTGACAGACACGACAGACAGACAGATTTGCTACAACAAATCAAAATTCTCAGAATAACATTGAGCCACAGCAGTTACAGTGAGGTTGAACTGGTTTGTTTCTGCAATGCAGATGCAGCCTAAGGCAGGGAACATGGAATTTTTCAAGAAGAATTGGAACTAAGGCCCCATACAGACAGGCCAAAATAAAACTGCTTCGGGTCACTTTGGAGGTATGCTATTTAAATGATGCATGCATCCTAAGAGTCTGGAAGCTGCACTCCAGTCCTTAGGACTGGGTCATGGCTTTGGCATGGCTTCCGGACTCTTAGGACACATGCATAATTTAAACAGCATGCCTCCAAAGTTACCCAAACTGGCTTTATTTTGGCCTGTCTGTATGGGGCTTGAGGCCCGTTATAAACGGGCCGTTTTGTGCGTGCGGAGCGCTTCTGCACCCCCTAGCCCTAGTGCGCGCTCCACATGCACAAAATGGCGGTGGTCGTTCCACATGGCTGCCGCCATGAGGACGTCACAACCGCGCTGCCTCTATATGGGGCGGCGCGGACATGACGTCCTCGCTCCGCACCAGGGCGCTTAGTGTGGAGCAGGAAGGAGCTCCATTTCGGAGCTCCTTCCTGGTTTGGTCCGCTGGGCACAGCCTTCACACGGCTGCGCCCAGCAGACCAAAGGAGAAAGGGGCCAAGCGGCCCCTTTCTCCTCCTCCCCGCCGCCGCAGGGTGTCCTTGGGGCTTGAAGCCCCAGGGACTGTGGGACACCCCTTTTCAGGCTGCAGGGAAGCGGCTGAAAAGCAGCGGATCGGGGCCTCAGCGGCTGCTGTTCTGGCCACTGAGGCCCCGATACACCGGGGAAAGGGGCAGGTACAGCCCGCCCCAAATGGGCGGTCTGTAACCCGCCTTAGTTACTTTAAACATTAACAGGAGCAATTATGGGCAGAACAGTTACATTTGATATATTAGCATTCGGTGTTCATTTTGCCCATGCTTGGGCATACCTCAAAGAAATTTTGTTTCTTAATCTAAACACAAAGCAATGGCTAGCATGACGAGAAAAAATGTGCATTTCAGTGGCATGCTAATTTGTATTTTTCACTGAAACATGGCAATATTTTACACATGGATCTTGTTACAAGAATAGCTTTATAAGCCTCCCATTTTACATGATCATATGAATTACGAAGTGTTATTTTATATCGTTTATAATCTTTCTACCTCTTTGCCATTACTTTTACATGTCTATGTCTGGCCTTGAGAATCTTTGAGATGGTGCCAAAATATTTATTGTCATTTCTGCATTCTGGTACTAATGTGGTTCATTGTCTTGGTTGGAAGCCACAATCTTATTAGCAGGAGTAGTTCACATTATTTTACTGAAAAGAAACCTAAGTACCACTTCATGAATAGCATGCACTGGTATATGAAACTGTGTAAGACACAAAAAGCTCCAGACCTCCCTCTTTGAAAGAGGTTTTAAAATTGCAAAATGTAGCAAAAACCATAGCAATTTACTTTGGCAATCCTATGAATATCTGCTTAGGAGTAATTCCCATTGAACTTAGTCCAAAACTATGGTGCAGCATAAAGTCCTGAATTTGTGCAAGCTGTTTATTGCTAAAGTGCATTTTATCGTAATGTATTTTCAAGGAGCAAATTATCTGACGTCATGTTCAGTATTTAGCCACTAAACGAATGAGTTTATTGACTCAGGAATGAGTTTTCTAAAGGAATCTGGGTAAATTATATATTTTCCAGGTGTCTCTACTCAGGACTTTTTTCAGTTTGGTTTCACTAAAGCAGAGAGGAGGAACCGCAGGCCTAGTGATGGTATTAGGGAAATGATTTCTGTAAATATCTCATAATTAAAGTAGTGGTTTGAGCCTAGGACTTGGACTCTGGAGCTTGGGGTTTGATTGCCCACTTGGCCATGGAAATTCACTGGGTGATCTTGAGTGAGTAGTCTCAGAAAACCCCGTAATAGAGTCACCTTAGGGCCATCATAGGTCAGAAATCATTTGAAGGCACACAACAAGAACAACAACAACAACAACAACAACAACAACAATTATTATTATTATTATTATTATTATTATTATTATTATTATTATTAGGGCAAGATCGGGAGTGAGGATATGATTTCTGGAGCTTGGTGGTTTCCGAGCTCCAGAAATTTCAGGATGAGATGGATTACCTAAATCCATTTCAGTCTGGTTTCAGGCTTGGAGATGGGACAAAGGCAGCTTTGGTCACCTTGGCAGGTAACCAAGGAACTAGACAGTGGGAGTGTGTCCCTGTTTCCATGCATTTACAAAACAGATCATAACCAGAGATTTCAATTGCTCACTGTATATATGTTGACTGAATTATGAATGCATTATGAAACAACCTATATTCCCTTCTTTAAATACATAGGTCCAAAACACACTGCAGAAGTAATCCAGTTTGGCATTGCTTTAACTGCCTTGGCCCAGTGCTAGGGAATGCTGGGAATTGTAGTTTATTGTGGCACCAGAGCTCTCTGACAGAGAAGGCTAAATGTCTCTCAAAACTAGTTCCCAGAATTCCCTAGCATTCAGCCAGGGCAGTTAAAGCAGTCTCAAACTGGATTGTTTCTGCAGTGTGTTTTGGACTTTAGATGCCAGTTCTTATATCAAAAAAGTTAGTGGCAAATCTCAGTTAATATAAATGGACCAATGATCACGATGAAGCAAGTAACAGAACTGACAGTTGTAAAACATGATTTGATTTGAAAACCAGTAAGCCTGGTTTATAGCTGAACAACAGAAATACTGTGTAATAATGATACACCATTAATATTATATTCATAGTTTAATCCTATTGGTAATGCTACAGCCACAACTTAATTAAATATATAGTTTTAATAAATGAAACTATAAATGCATGGGATATTAACCCTGCCTAATTAGCTACTGTTCCCAATGTCACAGACATGAGCAAAGTATGACTATTACGAGAATGTTTTGATTTCAAGCCTCAACACATTACTTGGGAATACTGTACATTCTACTATACTTAATGGAAATTACTTCACATAATGTTTACATTGTTGGGGACAGGTGTCTGAACAAACAAATTCACAAATAAATATATGTCACAGTCCACATAAGCACATGTGTGTTTCATTCCTATATGAAATTTAAAGAAGGTATAAAAAATGTTGTTTGCTCACGTTGTTTCCAATGTATAGCAACCCTAAGGCAAATCTATCATGAGATTTTCTTGGAATGATTAGTTCAGAGGGGATTTGGCTTTGTCTTCCTCTGAGGCTGAGAAAGTGTGACTTGCTCAAGGGCACGCAGTAGGTTTCCATGGCCAAGTGGGGATTCAAACCCTGGACTCCAGAGTCAAAGGTCCCAAACACACTGCAGAAATAATCCAGTTTGAGACTGCTTTAACTGCCCTGACTCAATGCTATGGAATTCTGGAAATTGTAGTTTATTGTGGCCCCAGAGCTCCCTGACACAGAAGGCTGAATGTCTCACAGAACTATACATCTCAGAATTCCATAGCACTGAGCCAAAGCAGTTAAAGTGGTCTCAAACTGGATTATTTCTGCAGTGTGTTTTGAACCCTAGTCTAACACTGCACCATGCTGGCTCTCAGTCCTAATAAATTTAAATTATATTGTAGTCAGTTTTTTTTTTGGGGGGGGAAATAGCTGTTTTAACTGCCATGGCACAGTGGTATGGAACTGAGGGATATGTAGTTTTGTGAGACATTTAACCCTTCTCTGTCAGAGAGCTCTGGTGCCACAACAAACTACAAATCCCAAGAATCCATAGAATGCAGCCAGGGCTGTTAAAGTGGTCTCAAAGTGGATTATTTCTGCAGTGTGCATGCAGCCTAGAAAGCAACCCACCCAAATTGTCTTTGCATTTTAAAAGGTAAGCCCATTTGTTCAGGGACATTGCATTCATCAATGGCACTGGTGAAGTGTTCAATAATAACAGTGGACATTACAAACACTATTTCCTGCAAAGCGCATGCGCAGAGTGCTTTCAAATTTCCCGCCCAAACAAGAGACGCCACGCCCACTTCGGGGCAACACCCGGCGAGGGGCGGAGCCTGGCCCGCATGACTGACAGGCGCGGGAGCTCAGCTCAGACTCCCCCTCCCCTCGGAAACAGGGGACGTTTCGTCATCCCTCCGGCGGCAGCATTCCAATTGTTAATTGGTTTCTCGTGCCCGCCCGGCCAGAATTCAAACGCTCGCTCTCCGTGTTCTAAAAATAGGCCGACTCCGCCCTTCTCTTCAATTCGGCTTCCTTAGGGGGCGTCGTAAAAGCAAGACCACCACGTAATTAACTACTCATGGGGGCTGCTCTCCACAATGAGGGGCTTAAGGGGAAGAAAAAAAAAAAGGCCTCGCTCTCACAATCTGCCTCACTTGCCCTCTTCCAAGATGGCTGCAGGGCTTAAGGGGAAGAAAAAAAAGGCCTCTCACAATCTGCCTCGCTTCACTTGCCCTCTTCCAAGATGGCTGCAGTGAAGTCACACACGCAAACGCGCATGCGCACCTTGATGGGCCTTTTTCCCGGTGAGAGCGGTTGGTCTTCTCTCTACCGCCCTTTTCCAAAATGGCCGCCCAAGCCTCATTTCCAGCACTATCTGGATGAGGCGCGGAGGAAGTTGGAGGGACGGAGGAGATTCGTGTTTCCTCCTCCTCCTCCTCCTCCTCCGGTGAGTACTAGTCCGGGCGAGACCTCAGGAAGGAGCCCCGCGGGGGGCGGGGAAGGTGCGTGGCTGGGCGGAGGGGCTGGGAGGCGTCTGTGTGTATACATGTTGTTGTCTTGTGCCTTCAAGCCATTTCAGGGGTTTTCATGCCTTGTTCAGAGAGGGTTTGCCATCAGTGCCTCCCCTGAGGCTGAGAGAGTGTGACTACTAGACCAATGGGATGATTCGAACCCAGGTCTCCCAGTGTGCCAGCCCAAAGCTCAAACCCTGGCCCTTACTGTATCTATGTGTGTATGTGTGTGTGTATATGTGTATATATATATATATATATATATATATATATAGAGAGAGAGAGAGAGAAAGAGAGCCTGGTGCAGTGGTGTTATTGATCATTGATTATTTTAAACCCAGAATTTTAACCAGAAACAGCAGGGAGACCAAGGAGCCATGGCTGGAAAGGAAACATTGTTATTGTTTTAGCTGCAGCCTTGTTCCCAGTAGGAACTTCGTCCAAATTACTGAGACCCCCGATTTGAAAACGAACCAAGTTTGCCATAGCATTTTGAACCAAGAAAACTACAAATCACATTATGTAGGTTACTTGAATTAAACATTTGCACCCCTGTGTATCCATTGGATATCCTAGCGTACGTCTCCATCCCTCCTGGGTTAGCCATCGATCAATCTTTTATCTATATGTTTGCTTTCACTGCCCAAAAACTGTTTAAGCAGTACCTCCTTTTATTTGGGTTAGAATCTTAGGAGCCAGTTCCAAATGGTTTACCTTCCAAAACAGATAATTTGACATGACCTAGAATATCAACCTTTGCTCTTAGTACATTTTGGCACTATAATCTTCAGCTCCTGAGCATAAGTAAGGGCCCAAACAGACAGGCGAAAGTAAAACTGCTTTGAGTCACTTTGAAGGTATGCTGTTTAAATGATACATGTGTCCTAAGAGTCCAAAAGCTGCACCAAAGCTTTGGCACCACTTCTGGCCTCTTAAGATGCGTGTGTCATTTAAACAGCATACCTCCAAAGTGACCCGAAACAGCTTTATTTTGGCCTGTCTGTTCAGGCCCTAAAAATCCATCACAGTGGTTTTAAGGTTGGATTCGAGAGTCTGAAATAGATTGGTTAAAACTGAGAATTTCACTCATGGCCAGGAGTTGAAAATTATAGTACTGAAATGTATAAGGAGAGGAAAGGTTCCCAGGATGCAGGGTTTCAGGTCATGTCAAATCCTCTGCTTCGGAACGTAAACAGTTTTGGAAATGGCTCCTAACTTAAGATTCAAACCCAAATAAAAGGAAGTACTGCATAGACAACTTTGGGGACAGTGAAACAAAACATATAGATAATAGATAGATAGATAGATAGGTAATCCATGAGGGATAGAGACGTACGATAGGACATCCAATGAATATACGCAGGTGTCAGTGTTTAATTCAAATGTAACCAATGAAATGTGATTTGTAGTTTTCTTTTTTCAAGGAACTGTAAAGGGCTGATACTTTTGGGGGATGTGGGCTCCAGAAATTTGGATGTATTTCTTTCTGAGGACGCTGCAGATAAATAAACTATGTTTCCTTTTCAATCATGACTCCTGAGTCTCTCTAAGGAAAACAAATCTACAGCAAGACCAGGGTTTGAATCCCCGCTTGGGTGGCAAGTCACACTCTCTCAGCCTCAGGAGAAGGCCATGGCAATTCTGGAGTGCAATTCTATGGACAACTTCTGGCAGATCGAGTTGCACTGGAGGACCTACAAATGTCTAGAGAAGTGTTCTCTCTAGGAATATCTAGGTCCTCCAGAGTGATTTTTACAGATGGTATTTATAGATGTGGGTTTTTTCACTTTCACTGGGGTCTTGTGTCCCTAACTTCAGCGAATGTGGAGGGCCTACTTTATATGTAACTAGTTTTTCCCCTCTGCACTGCGCAGTCCTGAAATGGTTCACATCATTCTGTGCATTGGTCTTGCTCTGTGTGGTTTAACATTCCTTTCCAGGTACTGGTTCTAATAACTGCTTATTATCGATGGTCATGGGATCTGTAATGGCATCTAATAAAACAAGGGCAGACATTATGTGCCAACCCTCTTTCTGTAGAGTTTTGACATTGCTGAATAGTTTTGGGTTTAGTCTGGGGTCAATCTGGCTAGCCCTGGGGCCATACAATATAAGTCCAAAACACACCGCAGAAATAATTCAGTTTGAGAGTGCTTTAACTAATGCTAGGGAATTCTGGGAAGTGTAAGTGTAGAAGACATTTGGCCTTCTTTATCAGAGAGCTCTGGTGCCACAATAAACTACAATTCCCAGGATTTCTTAGCCCTGAGGCAGGACAGTGAAAGCAGCCTCAGTCTGGATTATTTCTGCAGTGTGTTTTGGACCATATTAAATGTGACTTTCCTTCCTGCCTGGGGAGATGGAGATCTCCAGTCAGAGAATGGAAGACTGCATTGTGATGCAATCTTCACAATGGGGGTTTTTTGCCAGAAGAATAACTAAAAAGGATCCCATGGAATACTGTTCCCCTAACGTGTAGCTACATTGGATAAATAAGCACACTTCCTCAGAAAGCAGCGGGGTTTCTTTCTTTGGAGGTTTTTAAACAGAGGCTAGATGGCCATCTGTTGGGGGGTGCTTTGATTGTGAGTTCCTGCATGGCAGAAGGTTGGACCGGATGGCCCTTGGGTTATCTTCTGACTATGATTCTTTGAAATGTTAGGCAAGTGCTGGAAGTTACGTAGTTTGTTTATCACTTATTGAGAGCAACTGGAGGGAAGGAAAAAGGAAAAGAAGTCACCTCCAAATGAAGAGAACACCCTTATTTCCTGCCTGTTGGTGTGAGCCCAAGGCAGGTTTGGTAACTATGGTCCTCCAGGTGTTTTCATCAACACACAATTCACAACAGCCTTAGCTAGCTTAGCCAGTAGTAAAGGATTGTGGGAGCTTCAGTTCAGAAAGGTAAAGAGGGCCACAGTTGTATAGGGAGTGATGGTTCATCTACCTTAGATTGCTTGGTTAAATATATGTACAGTATATTTTAATATTTATTTCTTTGGATTAGTAATTTACCAACCTTAGAAATTATTATCATTTCACATATAGCTTCAGTAAGTGGGCCTTGGCAGAGATTTGAATACTTGAACATTTAGTTCATCATTTCATTCCAGGCTATTCCTTGATGACTTGTGATACTTTGAATGTTTACTTTCTTGAAGACAGAATTACAAGCTGTGAGATATATGAGAAATCACCTCCATTGCATTCCCTTATCCCTGCCCCAGCTGCTTTTTACTCCACAAGGAGAAAAGGTTTCTTTTTGGTTTGCAAGACCAAAATAAGTTTAAGATGTGATACATTTTTAGTGGAAAAGCACCCAAATGGATTAACCGACTGTCTCCCTTGCATCTGTCTTGTACAGTATACACCCTCCATGGCTGTGCTTTTTAAATTAAAAAAACAAACAAACCAAACAAACAAACCAAAAACGATTGAGACCAATTATTGTTGTCCAGTAATGTTTGTGTCATGTTCAGTTTGGCCCTAAGTATATTTAAGCTCTGTGCATATGTCTGCCTTTTTGTGGATAGAGTTTTTACAGTTGGTTTTACACTTACTGAATAGCAGAAGTCGCTACAAGTGACAACTTGGATTGTGTGGCTGTCACACACAGAGAGGTGCTCTCCTGATTTCCATCTCCTGTATGCATACACTCTCTCTCTCTCTCTCTCTCTCTCTCTCTCTCACTCTATTCGGGGCAGTGGTTCTGAACCACAGGCCCTCATATGTTATTGGGTTATAGCTCCCTGACTGACCATTGGACATGTTAGTTGGGACTTCTGGGAGTTGAAGTCCAAGGTGCCCTTCCTCATCTGTCACAACTAAGTAGGAGAGAGACTTCCCCCCCTCTGACATAATAGCTGTGATGGCAGAAAGTGATGGTTGAAGGACCATGACTGTAGCTTCTCAGATTAAATGGGGAAAGAGTGGGGAATTTTTCAGTGTTGTGGCTAACATTTTTCAAGGAGACAGTTCATTTCATAAGCACTACACAGTATGGAAGAGGCAGCAGAGACCACATTGCAAACATTTGATGGGTAATGAAGTGCATCAGGGAATTCCAGAAGAAAATCAGCATGTGCATTATAAATTGCAGCAAAACCTCTGCATAGATCACAAAAAGCTATGGAATGCTCTTAAAGAAATTGAAATATCAATATATTGGATTGTCCTGATGAGACAAAAGACTACTGTCAGAACAGAATTTGGAGAAACAGGGTGGTTCCCAGTTGGCAAAAGGGTCAGGCAAGGCTGCATCCTTTCATCCTATCTGTTCAACTTGTATGGAGAAAATATCATACACAGAGCTAGCTTAGGCTTGGAGGAAGGAAGAGTAAAGATCAGAGGAAGCAACTTGAACAATCTAAGATATGCAGATGACACCATACTACTAGCAGAAAATAACAGAACACTTGGAACAATTACTAAGGAAAGTTAAAGAAGAAAGTGCAAAGGCATGGTTACTGCTAAACATTAAGAAAATAAAAGTAACGACTATGGAGGATCTACATAAGTTTAACCTAGACAGTGAGGAAATTGAAATAATTAAAGATTTTCTATACTCCGGTTCGATCATTGATCAGAACAGAGACTGTAGTCAAGAAATCAAAAGACTAGGAAGGGCAGGTATGAAAGAAATAGACAAGATCATAAAGTGCAAAGATAAAGTCCACCAGGGCTAGCCTGGAAGAAGAGACTCCTCCCTCCTTAACTGTCATCTTTCGGCCTGCGAGGGAGTTGACCAGGCAGGCCCAGCTCCACCAGGGCTAGCCTGAAGAAGAGCCCTCCCTCCGGTCCATCTGCCTTGGTCCAGGCCTCAGAGGGAGAGAAAAATGCTGGACCTGATCCCCTCCCCCCACCATTCCCATCTCCTTTGTGTTGTGTCTTTTTAGATTGTAAGCCTGAGGGCAGGGAACCGTCTATTATTCCCTCTGTTGTAAGCTGCCCGGATTACCAGGGATTGGGCGGCATATAAATAAATCCTATTATTATTATTATTATTATTATTAATGTTGAACACTAAGGTTAGTCCAAGCCATTGTATTCCCCATCATGATGTATGGATGTGACAGGTGGATAGTGAAGAAAGTGGTTAAGAAAAAACCAACTCATCTAAGATTTTGTGCTGGAGAAGAGCGCTAACCATACTGTGGATGGCCAAAAAGACAAACAAACGAGTCCTAGAACAGCTCAGGACTGAATTCTCACTGGAAACCAAGATGATTAAGAGGCTGTGCAGATTGCCTCTAAGGGGCGGCCTGCAGCTGCCTCCAGCTGCACCGGATTGGGACTGCCGCAACTGCACGCGGCTGCCCTGATCTGGCCTTTCCAGGGTGCAAAAAGGAGCTGCAAAAAGCAGCTTGTTTTTGCTCCCTGGAAAGGGTGTGATAGCAGTGGTGCCACGGCTGAGGCACTCCTTTGGCACTGTATCATGTAAATGCAGTGCTAGAGCAGCGCCCTGGTGCTTACACACCATGTGGAGTGGTGCATGGCATCAGGCCACCATGGGGGCAGAGTCGGGGCATGCGTCATAAGGATGCCACACCCCGATTCTGCTCCCAGGTTGGCCCTAATGCTAGTCTGCACAGCCCCTAAGTTGAGGCCAAGCAGAAAGAGAGGAAGGCCACATACTAGATGGATAGACACAATCAAGGAGGCCACGGCCAGGAGCCTGCACAACCTGAGAAGAGGTGTTTAGTCAGGGGAGCTTGGAGGTGTCTCACAGGGTTGCCATGAGTTGAAGTAGACTTGAAGGCAGTTAACAAAAACAACAATGGTAGCATTTTTGAAGGAGACAGTTCCTTTTATAAGCAGTGCACAGGATGGAATGGGGTCAAGGTTGGCTAAGCAGTAGAACATTGGCTTTGCATGTAAAAGGTCTAGAGTACATTCCTTGACATTTTCAGGTATGGCTGAGAAAGATACCCACCTGAGATTAGGGAGCATTGTGGCTCATCAGTACATACTTCCCTTACAGATGTTTTAGACCACAGTGCCAAAGGCCAGTGGTGAAAGTTAATGGCAATTTTAGTCCCAAGCATTTGGAAGGCACCAGGCTGACACAGTACCGGGGTTGTTGGTTTTACTTATAAGGTAACTATATTTGTCCTTCTCATTCGCTGGGGTTAGGGGCTCAAGACCCCCGTGAATGTGGAAAAACAACAGATAACAAAAACATTATGTTTGTACCTGAGAGAACACCTCTCTAGGAATCTCTAGGTCCTCCAGTGCAACTCTGTGGTCAACATCTGCCAGACATTGACTATAGAATTGTGCTGTGGAGGAGCTACAAATGCCTAGTGGAGTGTTCTCTCTAGGAATCTCTAGGTCCTTCAATGTGAATTTTGGTTAAAGTTGACCATAGAGTTGCTGTGGAGGACCTAGAGATTCCTGGAGAGGACATATTATTAAAATTCATGAATGATCAAAGCTGCAAAAGTCAAAGCTGCAAATGTGGAGGATGAGTGTACTGGTTTTTTGATCTCAGAAGATAAAACTGTTAAATGAAACACAGGGCTGACATGATGGCTTCCAATTTTCACATATGCATTTAGCAATCAATCAAGCCTTATTTTGGAATTCATATATTCCAAATGCATGCATGGTAATCGATCATTCTAAGAAATATAGCATAGCATGCAAGTAAATTGAGTAAACTATACCGCATAGGAGCAAGCCTCGCCTGTAGTTTTTTAGGTACTATAGAGATTAGAGGGACTTTTATTTTAGAACTTTTGGCATGCATGCAAGGAAATTATGGGGCATCACTTACTTGACAGCTAAAATCTACTTGTTTGGAAGTATCTCACTGAAAAATGTGGGACCTCTAGCTTGATCCTGTGCATGTTTGTTCAGAAATAAGTGTGTGGAATGTTCTGTAAGCAAGTCCTTACAGGGGAAAATACTTTCTCCATGAGATGGAAAGTAAATGTCTGTGGTATTTGGTTAATAGTTATAAATATTCATAATTTGAGAACTGAATATAGAGCTCAGGTAGTTGAAGAACAAACGTATATTGGTTCTGTGGATGGTCCTGGAAATACTGTGGATTATATATTATACAACTTTGCCTGTGTAACCTGCTTGTTCTCCTAGGTCTGATAGCAAATCCACAATAATACATAAAAAAGATAAATAAAATAATACATGCACCATATGATTTACATTCCACACACTTATTTCTGAACAAACATGCACAGGATCAAGCTAGAGGTCCCACATTTTTCAGTGAGATACTTCCAAACAAGTAGATTTTACAGTTCATATAGCATGCTCCTGTGCTTGTTTACTCAAATCTAAGTTTCAGTGTGTTATCTGGGGCAAATTTGAAAGATGTAGGATTACAGCCTTAAATTTAGATATGAGAAATTTGTCCTGTGGCTGTCCTTTTTGAAACATACAACAGTACTTTCTGTTAAATAGGTGGCAGCAATTAAGTTTTAAAGCATCTTTATACTGAGATTTCATTTTTAACATGTTTATTCTTTTACTCTCATTTTGCCAGACAGGACATTTTAGTGCTCAAGAGTCATGTTTTGTTACAAGATTCACGCAGAACCCAACTCACAAGCCAGGCACTTTCTATCATTGTACCCTAAAGGCACCAGAATCTGTCTGATTTTGGATGCTAAGCAGGGTCAACCTTGGTTATGGGAGACCGCCAATGAATACCGGGAGCTGTAGGCTATATTTCAGAGGAAGGAACTGGTAAAACCATCTCTGAATATTCCTTGCCTAAGAAAATTCTATGAAATTCAGGGGGTCATCATAGGTCAATAGGTGACTCGAAGGCACATACATACATATACTGTAGTGCAATAGCTTTAAATATTATCTTTGAGTTTGAGTCATCCACCAACTACAGTTCTATTTTTAAGGTCAAAAAATCACTGGGACCAATCTGTTGCACTTGACCCTTGGGTTATTTATCCGAAACAATACAGTACTGTATATTGGTACAAACAAGGTCCCATTCTGTTTTGTGTTGAATGTGATGTGAGGAAGCTAAGATGAGTGCGTAGATGGGAAACAATCCTTCTCCTTGCTCAAAAGTGGGAGAGAGGGCAGTGGGTGCTGCCTCTCTTGTACATGTTCACTTGATCCTGCCCTGGAGGACCAAGAAGAGGTGCAGTTTACTGTTGAGCTGTCAGAGGACATATCCCAGAATACCCAGGGCCAAAGAAAATACAAACAAGGAAGCAGTGCTAGAACTCTTCAAATGCTCTGTGACAGAAACTTCTTTATAACTTTATCGATGGAATAAATGAAGATTTAGGCACATGGAATGAGAGAAGGCCTTCCAAAGGCCAAGTGGTCATCATCACTGATCTGAAGGCGTGCTCTTGATGGGGCATATCATGGGCAATAAAAAGCCCTTGAGGAATTAGGGCATCCAGTCTCAGGATGCTGCCACTTCAGAGCAACAGTGACCATGGGGCAATTTTGTGTCCTCAAGGCACGAAGGGGAAATTACATTGTTTGAAGCTATGAAGTCTGCATGTTGACTTGAGATAGTATGCCAGGAGGGATCCACAGATGACTAAATTAGGCACATCAGGTCACAGTGCCTGTGGCAGTGAAACCACTGGAAGCAAGAAACCAAATAAAAGGGAAGCATTAAAATGTATTATTATTATTATTAACCTTTATTTATGAAGCGCTGTAAATTTACACAGCGCTGTACATGCAGTCTTTTTAGTTAGACGGTTCCCTGCCCTCGGGCTTACAATCTAAAAAGACATGACACAGAAGGAGAAGGGAGTGGTGGCGGGAAAGGGTAAGAGGTCCAGCAGTTCCTCCCTACCTCCAAGGCCTGGACCAAGGCAGATGGACTGGAGGGAGGGCTTGGCTTCATAATGGATGATTAATCATTTTCCAGGGGAAATACATACTCTCAAGTAGGATAATGCATATACAGTACATAGCAATACAGGAAATGGTTTGATAAACAGTATTACTTTATTTGAGAATATTATTCCCCCACCCATAAAACTAGAAACATTTTCCTGTCTGATTGAAACCTCAATCAGACCATTGTATAGAAATATGTGAGTTCCTTAGAAAGAAAGTTTTTATATTGTTAGGGATGCTGATGAATTTACATGTTGGCTCAGTCAAAGTACGTAAATAAGTTATAGCAAGATTTATGCTGAATTTTTTGCAAAATACTAATCACTTTTCAGATCCTGTATTCTGAATCCATGCTTGCTATAGATGTCACTTAATTGGTGGTGCTAACTAAATAAGGATTAAAACTTAATTTTGTTTCCTTGGCAACCTGGTACTTGTGAACATTCTTTGAAAAGCTTTTTATAACTTCACACTTGCAAATCAGATATGTGGTGTAAAGCATGATGGAAAATGGGTGTATGTGAAGTCAGAGCGTGGTAGAGAAGTTGGAAACTAGGCTGTGTGCGTTGGATTGTATACTGTAGGTATATGGGTGTTTGGATTGTTGTTTGAAATGCCTTTGTACAGGCTGAGTCTCCTTTATCTGGGTTCTGAAAGCCAAAATATTCCAAAATTGTCCACATGGGTGGGTGTCACATGGATGTCCACAAAGTGACATCTTTGTTTTCTGATGGTTCAGTGTACATAAACCTATTAGAATTTTGTGTATAAAATTATGTCAGGTTATATGTTTATTATTATTATTATTATTATTATTATTATAAAGTATATTCAAAATATAAATAAATTTCATGTTTAGACTTGATTCCTATCCCCAAGATAACTCATTATGTATATGCAAATATTCCAGAATCTGAAAAAAAAATCAGAAACCCAAACCCCTTATGGTCCCAAGCACCTCAGATCAGAGAGACTGAACCTGTAGTTCTTGGCTTATATTGCGGGTGTATTTTTAAATTAAAAACACAAATGCTTTACTTCTAGCTGTGCATTGCATTACAAGATTGGCTACAAGTTGCAAAACATTCGGTCTCTAAAACAAAGAAATGGGTGGAATAATTTCCAGATGGCGGGTAAGTAAATTTTCTTGAGTAGAGGTGGATTTTGTGTATGTGTGCATACATTTCCTGAAGAACCAGATCTCAAATGCTATTTCTAATAAATTTCCTGTGATACAGAATGAAGAGCTGAACTGGTATAGTGTATTTAGGCAAAACAAATTAGTGCTAGATTTATTGGAAAAGTTATATTTGTCAGTATGTTGGTTCAATCTGAAATGGTTGGTTTTCCAAACAAAGTAAGAGACTAGAATTTTTAAATTGCAGACTATATTGTCAGAAATCACAGAGCAGGCCCAAATTAACCACCACTTCCTAAACAGTAGCTGAAAAGTAAGAGATCTATGTGTGCTTATTCAGTTGAAATCAACAGGCATATATGTGTTTTATGTTGTGTTGGATTGTATCTAGTTCTGTTGGGAAAGAAGTGCTTTGGACAAATGTTCTAGAAAAGCATGTTGTCAGCAACCAAGCACTGATCAAGTAGCTAGTTATTGTCTAGAAAAAAAGTACTTGCTGACATGAAATCTGCTGAGTGTTGGTAAGCTAATTCTGTGATGTCTGAAAAGCAGTCTCTGGAGCAGCATAATCTCTTTGTTAATTAGAGGCACATGCTTGTCTGGGGATTGTTTTTGAATCGGCATCAACAAAAAACAGCATTCTCCAGCAGTGAAATGCTGAACATCCTGAGATGGATTGCTCCTTCTTCTTCCCCTGATAGGCAGGAATGGCACAGACCTTCGTGGAGCACCCTTTAGTGAAAGTAACCCCTGGTAAGGCCTCATGCCCTATATGTTTTGGGTTTTTTTTCTCTTGTTCTTCATTGTTTCAAAAGATCTTTCTTAAACAGCAACAACACTGACATCCGTAACAAGAAGGCTTTCCATCTTCCTCTTGTTCTTCAGTGAGACCCCTAAGTGGGAATTCCCTCTCACATGGAGAGGCCTTTTTAGCCACTTTGAAGTTATAGCATAAGCTTTCGTATACTTGCTCTACTTCCTCTACTTGGCCTATATTCCATTGGTCCTTGGTTTTGTGATTCCAGAATTCTGGGTAAATTTAGGGGCTCAACAGACCAGCGTTATACGTTGGCGTGGGAGTGTGGCATACGCACGCTGTCCGCCCCCATGCCTCCCACCTGACCAGGTGGCATCACACTGCATCTTTGGCACAGCGTTTACATGTGCTGTGCCAAAGAAGTGGTGAAAAGCTGCTGCGGCAGCGGCTAGGGCACCCTTTCTGTGGCACAAAGGCCAGATCGGGGCGCGGTGTGTGGTTGCAGTGGCCCCAATCCAGCGAGGAACGGGGCGGTTACAGGCCACTCCAATGGGGCAGTCTGTTGAGCCCCAGAGTCCTTGATTTAAGAGGGATTGATTGTTCATTGTTTCTGAAAGAGTTGGTATTTGTCCCTGTAACCTGTATCCTAGCAGAATGTAGTTCTCTACAAATGTTCAAGCATAGTAGCTACATTCTCATCCTTATTTTTGTTGTAAGATTAGTCTCTCTGTTTGTGTGCCTTCAAGTTACTTGTTAACATATGGTAACTCAATGAATTCCATAGAGTTTTCTTAGACAAGGAATACCCAGCGGTGGTTTTGCTAGTTCCTTCCTCCTATATAGCCTATAGTGCCTTCTTGTTTGCATTATGCAGATACAAAAGCTGGGTTTTTGTCTCCTCAAGTTATTTCTGACTCAGCTTTCTTGACAAGATTTATTCAGAGGGTGTTTTCCATTGCTTTTCTTTAGGATTGAGAGTGTGTGACTTAGCCAAGGTCACCAGTGGGTATCCATGGCTGAGTGGAATTCAAACCCTGGTCGCCCAGAATCCTGGTCCAGCATTCATATCACTATGCTATGCTTTCTGTTAGCACACATGCTCAGATTTAGTATACTGTACAGCTTCATATATGGATTTGCTATTTAAAACTGAGGAAAATAAAGTTTATCTTTCTTTGACATATTTCTTGTAGGAACTTCTCCCTCTGCTATTCTGTAACAGAAGGATAACCTTCCAAAATCTTTTATGATCCTGTAGTCAACAGTTCACTCATTACAGAATGTTCTCATTCTTCAAACAGGATGGTAATAACCTGTTGGTATGGACAGAGAGGGTTTTTAAAGTGACTGATCAAGCTTATCCTTAGATCAATTCAGATATAATTCTGGAAAAAGTTCCTGCAAACACAAGGTGCATCCATGCATTTGTATGGACTCACCAGTGTCTACGGGGGTACATGTTAACTTAATCTGCCTTTTACCTAATTATGGCAGTAATCTTATACAGATATTTTACCCAGAATAGTGAGAAGTTCTTTACGAACTCATCTGTATACCTGTATATAATAAGACTATTGCCATGGGTAGGTAAAGACCATTAATTGAAAGCATAAAAGGATGAACAGCATACCTTCAATTGAGTGAGTCAAACACTCTGCTGTATTTTGCCTTCTCCTGCTGAGTAGGCTGTCTAATGTGTAATAGAGTAGAGCAGTCCTGAACCAAAAACTGTGGCCTAACATGGGCAAGTGGCTGCCACTCTCTCTGTTTTTAACATTTGCTAAATTCTCTTCCGTGCACGTAAGATGACTCCTTTTTAATGGGTGGTGGTGTCTCTGGCTAAACCCTCATGGTCAGTTACTAGGAACCTGAAGGCACAAAACCCTGGTCATGGTTGGTTACCAGGGATAGGCTTGGGCAAGAATTTCCCTTCTCTCTCACAAGCAAGGGATTTAACTTTCTCCCATGGGCATGGAATATTTCTCAGGGACATCTCCATAACATCTTATACAGTTGCTCAACAGTACTTGTCTCGAGATTCCCACACCATCCTAGATGCTTTGATAATATTGCTCCTTGTATGTAATACCTTGAAATATCTATCCTGGAAAGTTGTCTTCTGATGGTGGTTACCTGTGCTTACAGACTATGAGAGTGGGAAGCCTTTCCCACTGGGAAACAGGGAACTGAGTGCAATTTGTATAAATTCAGTGATTGTTTTCCTGGTTCTTTGATCCCAAGGTAAACTCTCTTTTTCATAGAATTAGGAAGTTATGTTTTGCCATCTTTCAACTTAGTCCCAAGAAGCCACTGGAGAAAGTCCAGCATACCCAGGATGTTTGAAAAGTATTCAGACTTAACTAAATAGAATGAAGAATCTCTCCTTTCTGCTTTTCTTTCCCTTTTCCTTCCATCATAGTTGACAGGGAAGAATGTTTTCAGTCTTCCCGTTCAACAGATGGCTCAAGGCCTGCATCACTCAATTCAAGCTACGAATCCTCAGTGTCGTTGTTTCTTGGGGAAGTTGTTTCTGACCCCATTGGGAATGTTAATACCCATTGGGAGTGCAGTACAGCCCCTCTGGTAGACATTTGCCAGAAGACAGCCATCAGGAAGTCAATCCTACCTTTGTGAAGTCAAAGGCTTTCATGGCTGACATCCATATTTTTTTGTGGGTTTTTTGGGCTATGTGGCTGTGTTCTAGAAGAATTCTTCTAGAACATGGCCACATAGCCCAAAAAACCCACAAAAAACCCTCCTATAATCCTACTTTTGTGATGTGCTGGAAGCCAGGTGCTTTTATCTCTGCCAAAGTCTCATTCGATGAAAGGATGCACAACAGGCTGTTAGGAATATGGTACTTTATACTGAAGACACCAGTAGTTTGTTTTCGCACCCTTTATTTGGGATGCTCTGGTATGTTCCATCTCAGGATGTTCAGCCTTTCACTGCTGGGAAAAGAAGCATTGGTTTTACCTGTGATATGTTCATTTCCATCGGTGAAAGATGAACTTTCTCCCCAACCAGCATATTGGTTCTTCAGTTACTGCTACTGTTGTCAGCATGGGAAAGTGAACTGGCCTTACCAAGGGCTCCTCTCATTAAAGAGTCCAACCCTTCCTTATACCTACAAACATTAATAAGCACATACTAACATGCACATAATAAACATACTACAATAATAATAAACACAATAAAAGACTTCACTCTTTTTTTCTGCTGCAGTTGTTAACGGAACCTTCCACATTTCCTTTTATCATATAACACTAAGCCTCATCTGAGAGAAGTTTACAGTGTCTCTTTGCTCATTGAGAAAGGGAGAGATGTTTCTCCAGCTCACAAGCTGCTGACTACAGTCACGAAGGTGGAAAATCTCGTGCCAAACGTTGACATGTTGCCTCATGCACTGCACAATATCAAAAGCGTTTTAACAAAATATACCTTATCTAATCCACTAACTGTGATCTTAGTTTACAATTAACACACAATTCTGACCTTGTCTATTTTAACACCAACTATTGAAATCTATTAACATTGTATCCCCCTTTGTTGTGCATATTCTATAAAAAATATCAATTCTTTCAACAACACATTTATAGATTTCCCTCTAATCAGATGCATCAGTTTCTCCTTCTCCACTTATTATCCATTCCCCCCCCCCACCATTCATTAATTTTTGGTATTTTGGATTTCTTCCAATATTTGGTATAGACCAGTGATGGGGAACCTTTTACAGACCGAGTGCCCAAACTGCAACCCTGACTCTACTTATTTATTGCAAAGTGCCACATCCCTCTGGCTTTCTAGTAAGAAACTCTGGCAAACTCTGTGCTAGGGCGATAGCATGTGTGCTCACAGAGAGGGTTCTGAGTGCCACCTCTGGAATGCGTGCCATAGGTTCGCCATCACTGGTATAGATCAGTCTAGCTGCCAGTGCCATATACCAGACAATCTTTCCATTTTCTTTTTCTATATTTGAGTTCTCATCAAAAATTTATAACAGAAAGAGTTCTGGATTATTGTCTTTTCTAACAAGTCATGTCTTCTCATGATATCTCTGTAAGATAGGCAGTTTTTACTGTCCATAAGTTTACATATTCAGGTTGGTCTTGCAGCTGAGAACACAGTAACAGATTTTGAAATCTTTGTGGTATCAAATCCAGCTAGTTAGTTGAAATAAAGCTCCGCTGGAAGCAATTCATTTATGATGTTCTGGCTAATAATTTCTATTTGATTCTTTAGCACTAGGGACTACAGTGGTACCCCGGGATACGAATTACCCAGGTTACGAATTTTTCGGGTTACGAAAAAATCCCATAGGGATTTATTGTTTCGGCTTACGAAGGTTTCTTCGGGTTACGAAAAAACCTCGGCGCTATTTTCCGCCACCGGAGGGCAGCAGAGAGCTATTTTTCCATTAGCGCCTATGGCAATTCGGCTTACGAAGGTTTTTCGGGTTACGAAATTAGCCGCGGAACGAATTAATTTCGTAACCCGAGGTACCACTGTAATTTTAGTTGGATCCTTTATGTTAAATGTGAACAAATGGTATCTCACCATCTTAGACTGAATTCTGCCATCCCCCAGCATGCCCAAGGGATTGTGGGAATTATATTCCCAAATACCTGGTGGGAATAATAATAATAATAATAATAATAATGATGATGATGATGATGATCAATTATATTTCTTTCCCACCTCCTCAAGACTTGAGGCGGGGTACAACATGTTACCCATTCCTGTCCTATGTGTTTGTCTGAATTGTGAATAGGCTAGCGTTGAGCCAACATAGACAAAACAGTAAATATGCTCTGAATGGCAGCCTGTTTCTCAATTCTCTTTGATTATGGAATGAAAATGTAATTGAAGTGAAAACTGTGTGTGCTTTGGTTGAAATAGTTGTGGTTTCTAATAAAATGCTGTATGAATTTTGAAAGAGGTGGATAACATGGGGCAACTAATTTTCATACCTAGACATAATGTAGCAATCCTATTAGTCCTGTGGAGCACAACTGTCAAGCATTTACATTTGCGTGTGTTGAGTATGATTTGTTTTCTGCCAGTCTGAACAAGTTTCATAATTCACATCAGTTACTATGGAAAAGACCCATCTAATTAAATGGAGCTCCTTCACACTGAAATAAATAGCTCTTTCTTTTTTTAATGTCCAGACATTTAGGGGTTGAGGAAAAGCTAACACTCTCAGATTTGAGGTTTTACATGTGTACTGATTTGTGTACTGCAGGTCTGGAAATTGTGTTGTCCATGAGCCACTCCCAGCCCTTGTTGTGGGTCTAGTGTGACCTTGGAAATTCCCCATTTTTTCAGTCTCCCCCATTATCCTTCCATTTTCCCCCTTAGCTAAAAACACTTTTTTTGGCCAAAAAGCTTCATATCATATCAGACTTATAAAGGCTTCAGATTAGTTAAATAATCTCCCATCTAGAAAAGCATGAACCCCTTCTACTGATAGCTAAAAAAACAACAACCAGTCTGCAAAATTGCAATTGCAACGGTATGGCAATGACAATGGCGGGTTTTTTTAAAATAAAAAAGTATTATTTTATTTAATATTCAATTTAAAAAAGTCAGACTAAAATTCATAGTAATGTTCTCAGATACATATGATGTTTTAACGTTGCAACAATAAGGAATAAGGAGATATTTAAAAAAGAGAAATTATTATTCATGATCGTCAATAAAAGCAAACCAAATATCTGAATATAAGTCCATTTGTAAATTATGTTAATTATTCTTTCTAATGTTGCAAGTGTTGTCCATTGGATCGGGGGGGGGGAATGTGTTACCTTTCCAATATAGGAGTATCAGTCTTAGCAACCGAGAGGGCATGAAAGATCCATTTCCGCTGACCATGTATTAAATTCCAAGAGGTGGGCAAACAGTATAAATGGGCAAATAAAGTGTATCACTGAATACTAAAGAACTTTCTAGCATGAAATTAATTTGTGTAATTATTTCCCCCCAGAATAAGGCAACTATAGGGCATTTCCAAAACATATTGGTTAAAGAAGCATTAATAGTGTTACCCATCTGCCAACCTAGCAGTTCGAGAGCATGTAAAAGTTCCAAGTAGATAAACAGATACCACTTCAGTGGGAAGGTAACAGCGTTTTGTGCAGTCATGCTGGCCACATGATCACAGAGTTGTCTTTGATAACACTGGCTCTTCAGCTTAGTAATGGAGATGAGCACTGCCTCCTACAGTAACACACAACTTGACAACCTTATCAAAGGAGAAACCTTTACTTTTACTTTTTTATTAAAATGATGATGTTGTGACCAGTATACCCGGAACAGCAGTTTTTGTTGCATAACACGTAATTGGAGCTCTATAGTCATTCAGGGTTATAGATGTTAAAAATTCTGACCATTGATTGGCCAAAAGTGGGCACTCCAATTCTCTAGTCCATTCCTGCTGTAAATATTGCATGTCATATTTTTTGTGGATAAAAATAATAGATCATTAGCTTATGTACTCGGTGAGCCTCAATAAGTATTTTTAAAATAAAAGGAACTTCAGCTGCACTAAGAGCTGCAGAGCCAAATCAAGATTGTAATAAGTGTTGTAATTGTAAGTATTGCTATTTAGCTACTGAAGGTAGATTAAATTGATCTGGCAAACTTGAGAAGGACAGAAGCACATTATCCATTAAAATAGAAATCTTGTTTTCTGCCCATTACTTTCATAGAAGTGGCCTTTTCCCAGTCTTTAAATCAGAATTTCTCCATAGGGTCAGTTTAGCTTGGACATATAAATCAAATTGTGTGTGTGCGCGTGCATGCCTTCAAGCTGCCTGTTGACTTAGGGTGATCCCATGAATTTCATCAGGATTTCCTATGCAATGAGTACTCAGAAGTGGTTTTGCCAGTTCCTTCCTCTGAAATATAGCCTACAGCAATTGGTATTTGTTGGCACTTTCCCATCCAACTAGTAACCAGGGCTGGCCCTGCTTACCTTCCACAAGTCTTAGAGTATTTTCCTAGTGATCAAATTGGAACTGGTGGAACTTGCCATGTAGTCCTAACTGCGGAGATTGTAGGTGATACGCTGTCTGTTCTAGCAAATTGAGAACCTAATGCCATCTTAACCTTTTTCTGGAGGAGATCAGGGAAGTATAGATGATGTTAATGCCATTTTATCCCTATGTTTCTAGCCTGGACCAAGATATTTGTTTTATTAAGTCAACCTGGCAGACTTAATGGGTTTAAACTGAATTTGGATTTAAATGCACATCTCTGTGGCTCTTCTGTATTGACCATCCCTGAGAAGGAAAAACGAGAAATTGCTACAGTCAGTTTATTTGGCTGTCATGTTACTAATAACAGTCTGGGAATGCTGTTAACTAAAAATTACCCGTTACTAATAACAATTTGGAAGTAATCTTAATTGAAAATTATCCTCAACCATGTTCAGTGAAGAAATACAGAGTTGTCTTCTGTTCTTTCTCTTTCTAACCCTTCTTTCTTCCCATCACTTTGTTTTATCAGCACTTTCAGTTACAAGTCGCATTCATTTTTTCTTTTTGACACTTGGTGCAAGATCATTATTTAGTTCAGCAGAAAAATCTGACTGAGATGTAGCATATAAAAGGTTTATTTTACTTCCTCAGGATCAGAAGATTTTTCCAAACCATCCAAATCAGCTCTTTCTCAATCCATTTTTATTTCCCTTTAACAATTAAATGTGTCAAGTGTGGTACATGTGCAGTGCATGGATATCAAACATAGTCTAGAGGCCAAGCTTGCAAAGACTGAGCATGGTACTGTATAGTGGTTTGAGTGTTGACTAGGACTCTTGGAGACCAGGGTTCTACTGCCTCCTGAGCTGTAAAAACTCGCTGGGTGACCCTGGGCAAGTTAAACACTCATCATAAGAGGAAGGCCATGGCAAACCACATTTGAATACAGAAAACGCAGAGTCTACTTGAAGGTATATAACAACAGCAAGCCCAAAGCTGGAGTTCCCATGCAACAATGGGATAATCATATGGAATTTCATTTTTGTTCCCATTGCTTAGATATTTCTCTTTTCCCTACAGCATAATGTAACTTTGTGTGTATATAATAGGAATGCATCTGTATGTGTATACACACTTCTTTTATTGGTTTGAAGTAGCATCTGTTTCCCGGTTTGCCTTTATTTAAGCGGGGTACAGACCGCCGCTTTGCGGCGGTCTGCCGCCACCGCCAGTAGGTCCGCGGGGGAGCCGGAGCCTGCAGACGGCCCGACTCCCGCGCGGACCGAAAAAAGAAGCTCCAAAATGGAGCTTCTTTTACCGTCGCGTTTACGACGTAGCGAGGCGCCAGGGGCGCGCTCGCTACGTCACAAGCGGCGCGACACGTCTGGACGCTGTGCGTCCAGTACGTAAAGATGGCGGCGCCCATGTAGAAGGGGCGCCGCCATCTTGTACGGACGGAGTCCGTACTAGGCCCAGGGGCGTCTATAAGAGACGCCCCTTTTTTAAAATGGGACGTCCGGAGGACGTCCCAAATGCTGGTGCAGAAAGCACCTCAGATCAACAGAATAGTCCTGCAGAGGATGGGTGAGAAAAGCTCTAGTTGGTGATTCTGCCTCATCCACGTCCTCTTGGGCTTGTGTTATTGGAAGGTGGAAGAGGCCTGTCCCCCTCCACCATGCTTTTTCATGACCCCACCATCAGGAGTGGTGTTGTTTCTTTTCTGTTTGTAAGCAAGGTTTGGCAGGCTCGTCTTCCTTTCCACAGTTGTTATAGGAACTATACATTAAAATATTTTGTCTAATAAATATATTGTTATATTTAAATTGTAGAAATATATCTTTTTCCAGTGTTGGTTGCTTCATCTGCTGTCTTCATTCATCTCCATGAGCTTCTTACTCTCTTTTATTTTTTTAATGATTTCCTGCTGAATGTCCATAAAATGGGGATCATTGGCCAGTATGTGTATGTATGTGTGTGTGTGTGTGTATATATATATATATACACACACACACACACACACTATAAGACTACTTAATAATAGAATTGTTTTACTCATAATATGCTTTTATTTTAAGAAATTTATGGGTCTAGATACGTTGGCTGTTTCCTATTTTCATCTATTCATTTCATATATCACAGAATAGATCCACAAGATGCAAGCTATTCTAAAACTCTGATGTTTGAATATTATTTTTGGCCTTGTCTACACTGAGTCATTCATCAGTTCTGATTGCCTTTTTAACCAAATGGCAGTATTTCCCATCACATTTCATTTTTCTTATCTCATTTGTTAAGGGGGTTGTGATGATGGGAAAAATGGTAATCCTTGTGATCTTTGTCATTTGGTTTGTGATTGTAGAAGTAGAGTTGCTAATACAATTAGAAAGGACATTTGAAAAGTCGTATATTTTACAGTACAAATAATTGCATTTTGTCTCCAATTTTGGATTCACTTGTTGGCAATGTATATAACCCAGCTCTTGAGGGTCAGATTTCACACCCATTTCTTTTCCCTTGTAAGCAGACAAAGCCTTCCACTGTAGAAGTATTGGAAAAAATTGATAAGGTATGTTTGGTTTTTTAATTATTTGTTCTGAGAGCTAAATTTAGTGTTTTGATATTATTTTTCATTGTTATATTTTATAATTTGAATTGATACTATGGACTATATCTGGATATAGTCATAGTTGGGATAGACATACTAAAATGAATGAGAACTCATAATCATGATTAACTCAGTTGCACTAATTTTAGTGGGTCTACTCTAAATATGACAAAATCTGGATCCAAAGATCCTGAACTGTAAGAAATATCTGAATTGTAAGGAACCATTTTGGTTTTGCTTGTTTATGAGAATCAAGCAAAGAACAGAAGAAACTATCAGTGTTAGTATAATAGAAGCACTATCCAAATAATTAAGGAGATGGGCTAGTAGCACAAACTGCATTTTGTATGTATGTTTCTTAACTGACATTAATAATAATAATAATAATAATAATAATAATTTATATGCTGCCTCTCCCGCAGGATTGAGGCGGCTTACAATAGCAAATAAAATACAGTATAAGATACAACATATATTAAAATACATTCTATTACTTCCTTGCGCCCAGCTATACTATAATAAAATAAATAAAATATTATTAATCTTTCTGGTGAGAAAGGGCGAGTGAGAGAAAGAGAGAAACCATTTGCCAGTGTAAATGGGGAATGGAGGAAGGCCACAGATGTAGAGATGATAAGGAAAATAAAAGGGATATTTCAAATTACATTTCATCTTCTCCAGCCAGCCAGCCAACCAGCCAATTAACAAAGCATAGCTTCTTCTTGTTCTTTTATTTTAAATCTACCAATTAGGTGACTGGTTACCTATGACTTATTTGGAAATAGGATAAGTTATGAAGACTGGCACAGCAGACATCCCTAGCAGTTGCTGACGCCTTAAAAAGGAAGGAGTTAAAAGAGTGGATAGGAGAAGAAGCTTTGCTTACAGTGAACCCGAGAAACAAAAAATCAATACTGAACATCACCATAGAAGTTGAAAGTTACATGGCCATTTACCTTTACCCTACCCACCAATCATATCTGCATAGACTGTGGAAATAATGTGTTACAAGTAATTTTATCTGTAAGATGGGGCTGTATCCACACTGTA